>NC_056727.1:701048478-701263478 GCF_019279795.1 Protopterus annectens | reverse complement strand
ATGGATAGAGAAAAACAAACGAGGCTCAAAACCAACAATGAAGCTTCTCCTAAGCCAGTCGCCGGTTCTCATTGAGGCGCTTTCGTAGCCCCTGACACCCGCTACTTTAGAGTCGCAGGCCGCTATCGACTCCCATGTTGGAGTCTGCCATGCCGCTGGATACTCAAGGTATTGGAGCCTCGGACGCTAATCCCTCAGATGGGTCCAGAGCTGCTGAGCAGGTACCGGCTTCTGAGGGTGTATTCAGACCGAAACATCTTTACATTAAAATGACTTCAGCTTCAAAGGCTAAAGCATCTTCTAAAGCAAGGAAACAAACTCAAGAGCCCACGTGTGCCGGCCTCTATGAACAAAAAACAGATGATCAAAATGGCCGAAGACCTGATTACCTTGATCAGGGGTTCCCATCCCCCTCCTGATAAGAGGCCTAGGCAAGACACTGACTATGAATTTTCAGATCAGTTTTCTATTTCTTCTGATTCCTCTTCTGATCAGGGATATACTTTACCCCCCTATGAGGATTCTGATGCTGAAGAATCTATACCTTCAGCATCTCGTCCTGAGGACTATTCCTTTGGGGAAACATTGCATACCATGAGGGAGCATTTTCACTAGGAAAGCCAAGATTTTTCAGAATCTAAAAAGATGCTTGGGGATTTCCTTTTACTACCACAACACAGGCTTCTAGCCATTCCCCCTGTGTTAGACATTGTAGATGATGTCTTTTTGGAGTCTAGTTTGACCCCTGACTCCTTACCCCCAGCTCCTGTTAAGCCTGACAGATATTACAGGGTTCCAGACTCACATTTCTTTTTAAAAACCCTGCTGCAGTCCCAGAAACTATTTCACAGGGTCCAAAGGGAGTTAAGGCCTCTACAGCAAAAAACCCAACCCCCTCTGACAGAGATTCAAGGGCACTGGATAGATGTGGAAAAAAGGATGTTCTTCATACCACATTGCTGCAGTCCTAACACTTGGGTAGTCCGCTGTCCCAGTCGGCCCGAATACCAAAGTATATGGCTGACGTCGGTCAAGGCGCATTAGTCTGACGTCAGGACGTCAGGGTACAAATGCGCATGACCGACATCATATCCTCAGTCTTTTTTGCCGCATGGTCCGATGCAGAAGCAGTTTTGCAAGTGCAGGTTGGCGTTCTGAGATTTTCCGAAGTCGGAGTTTCAGACCGAATCCAAGTTGGCTAAGTACCCCGTTGGGGATTATTTTGTTTTTTTCCTGCCTCAGTATTTTACCGGATGTCAGAAAAAGTGAATAACTGTATTTCTTGTGGGAAACAGATACCTCATAGGGATTACCATACCTTGTGTATACCTTGCTTAGGGCCTGAGCACGACGTTGTTGGCTGTCGCTCTTGTGCTAGATTTAACAAACGCACTATAAAGAGAAGATTAGATTGTGCCAGGTTAGTTTTTGTGAAGCGGTGTAATTATAAAATGCCGTCGGATGCTCCGACGCCCACTTCGTCAAAAAAGCGCAAGGACAAAACAGCAAAGCCTAGGCTGGAAGAACCGTCCGTCCCGGACGTCGGTTCTTTAGAGGGCTAGGTGGAGCCAGGGGTTCAGCCAGAAATTTCTTTGGAATCCCAGGGAGAGTCTTTATTACTGCAAGATGTGACCTCTCAGGAGGTAGGCCAGGCGGAAGGGGCTTCTCAGGTAGCTGTTCTTCCCTCCCTTCCTAAGGTGGTTAGGCCCTCCCCTGCTGTTTCCAAGGCTTCTCCCAGGGGCAGGCCAGGTTTTGTTTCAGGAGTTACCCCTAGTTCTTCAGGGTCTGTACCTAAGAAGCATATGCTTAAGATGGCAGAAGATTTGATTACAATGATTAGAGGTTCTATGCCCCCTCCTGATAAGAGGCCTAGGGTGGAACCTGAGCTTGGGAGTTTTGAGCAGTGTTCGGATGCTTCTGAGTCTTGCTGAAGACTTGCAGGAGTATTCCCCTTACTCTGATTCTGATGTAGATGATTCTACTCCTTCTGCTTCTCCTCCTGAGGATTTTTAATTTTCAGAGACTCTTCATTCCATGAGGGAGCATTTTAAATGGGAAGGTCAGGATTTCTCTGATTCCAGGAAAAGGCTTAGGGAATTTTTGTTTCTACCCCAGCATAGGCCTTTAGCTATACCTCCTGTTCTAGATGTGGTAGAGGATGCTTTTGCAGAGGCTTCTCTGAACCCTGACTCTTTGCCTCCTGCTCCAGTTAAACCGGATAGATATTATAGGGTGCCTGAAGCTCATAAGTATCGTTTTAAGAGTCCTAGGGCAGACCCAGAAACTGTTTCACAGGGGCCTAAAGGTGTTAAGGCTTCTGTTGTTAAAAATCCTGTTCCTCCAGATAAAGAGGCTAGGGCTTTGGATAGATGGGGAAAGAAAGTGTATACTTCTTCCACTTTGGCCATGAGAGCTTTGAACTGCCAGTTTCACATGTTGAAATACCAAAATTATCTCCTTTCACAATTAAAGTCTAAGGTAGATGCTTTGGCGGAAGGTATTGAGTGTAAAGAGTTGCAGGATTTAGTTCATGTTTCTGAACAGGTGGGTAAGCATTCTTTGCAATGTGGTTTTGATGCTGTGCAGGCCTCTTCGAGGGTGGCTGCCACTGGTTCGTTCTTCGAGGCACGCTTGGTTGAGGGATCAGAATTTAGCTGAGCATGTGAAAACAAGGATTTTAGATGCTCCCTTACAATCTGATGTGTTGTTTGGTTCGCCTGTGGAAGCAGTTCTAAAGAAAATGGAAGACAAGGCTAAGTCTATGCAGACTGTTAAAGATTTTTGCAGGTTCAGCCTCCAAGTTTAGTAGAAATTGGCCTACCAAGGGGTGGACATATCCTGCTTATGATTCCCAGTCTAGGGGTAGGTCTAGGCGTGGTAGAGGCAGAGCTCAAGGTTCTTTTAGGCCTAGAACAGGGAGTTCACCTGCTCAGTCTTCTGGTGAGGGCAGGGGTCAGTCCTTTCGTAAACAGACACAATGACCTGCCTTTTCAGCTGCCAGAATCTTATCGTCTGGCAGCACCTTTGGGAGGAAGGTTGGCACTTTTCAAAGAAAACTGGAGTTTAATTACCCAAGACAGATGGGTATTGGATATCATTCACCACGGTTACAGGTTTTATTTCCATACCTTGCCTCCTTTCAAAGGCATGCCAGACATTCCTCCTCAACAAAGGAAAGAGGCTCACAAGCAAATTTCTCTGTTGCTCCAAATAGGGGCCATTCAGCCAGTTCCTGTGCCAGAAAGGGGCCTAGGATTTTATTCTCGCCTGTTCCTAGTACCAAAAAGGGGAACACGTGGAGACCAATTTTGGATCTGTCTATCCTCAACACTTATCTGGACATTCCCAAGTTCAAAATGTTGACGTTACAACAGCTTTCACCTCTGCTGGGCAAAGATCACTGGATGGTAACTTTGGATCTCAAGGAAGCTTACCTTCATGTTCCTATCAGACTAATTTGCAGGAAGTATCTGCGTTTTCGAGCTGGGAATTCTCATTATCAGTTCTCTGCATTGCCCTTTGGCTTATCTACTGCGCCCAGAGTATTCACAAAGGTTCTGGCTCCAGTGATAGCTTTCTTCAGGCTAAAAGGAATACAAATCTATCCTTATTTGGACGATTGCCTGATTCTGGCTCAAGGAAGGACGTGCTTCTTCAGCATTTGGAATATGTGATAGCAGTGCTAAGATGCCTAGGGTATTCTGTGAACGAAATAAAGTCCAGTCTAGTACCCTCTCAAGACATGTGCTTTCTGGGTGTGAGACTGAATACAGCAACCCAGATGGCCTTTTTAACCCCGGACAAACAAAATAATCTTTCTCTTTACTTCCATCAACTATCTCATCAGTCCGGGCTGACTGCAAGGACAGTCCTTCAAGCCTTAGGGTTCATGGCATCTTGTATTCTGGTACTTCCCAATGCCAAACTGCATATGAGGAAGCTACAATGGTATCTCAAAAATGTATGGACACAGCACTGCCAGGATTTGGACACTGTCATTCAAATAATACCTTGCATTCAAAAGGAATTTTTGTGGTGGGCTCAGGAATGTCACCTAAACAAGGGACTCTCTGTGACCCGGCCAGAGGCGAGTCAGATTCTAACGACAGATGCCTCAGACACAGCTTGGGGAGCTCATCTGAATGGAAAGTGGATACAAGACAAGTGGCCTGCCAGACTGCAGCATCTACATATCAACATGAAGGAGATGTTAGCAGTCCAGTTTGCATTACTGGCTTTCAAGGATTTACTTCTTCCAGGGCAGGTGTTGATTCTAACAGACAACACAACTGTCATGTGGTACATCAACAAACAAGGGGAACACATTCTTATCCTCTATGCAGGCAAGCAATGATTTTGTGGGAGACTGCTAAGCTTGCAGCTGAATCTTCAAGCAAGGTTTCTGCCAGGAGCACAGAACTCCTTAGCAGATGTGTTAAGCAGGCAAATCATGGATCCCCACGAGTGGAAACTGGATCTTCATGTATTTCAGACATTGACAGTGTCATGGGGAACTCCAGACATAGATCTGTTCGCTTCTCCACTAAACCACCAGCTGCCAAAGTTTTGCACGAAAAAGGTTTCATCACACAGCCTGGAAAGTGGATGCTCTTTCTTTCAGTTGGAAAAATCTTCATGTGTATGCCTTTCCACCTCTGCCTCTCCTCCCAAAGGTACTTCTAAAGGTCAGACAAGACAAGCCAAGGATGATTTTAATAGCTCCAGATTGGCCTCGGCAGCACTGGTACCCATTGCTGAGGAGTCTGGTAAGGAAGCCTCCATGGCCCTTACCTTTGATTCCACACCTATTGTCTCAGAAGGACGGGCATCTGCTCAATGTCAAGCTTCACTCTCTTCATCTAACAGCTTGGCATATTCTGTTTTGAACCATAGCAGGTCTCAGCTTCCTCAACAAGTTTTGAATGTGATTATGGAAGCCAGAAGACCTAGTACAAGGAAAGTGTACGAGGAAAATGGAAGAGATTTTTATTTTGGTGTGCAGCAAAGGATTTGGATGTTTGAGCCAAATTTGAGTGTGGCTCTTCAATATCTTACTGAGTTATTGGACAAAGGTTTGTCTTTCTCTTCCATTAAGATTCATGCTGCAGCAATTTCAGCTCACTATGATTGTGACCCACCATTGTTTTCTCATCCTTTGTTCAAGCAATTTCTTAGAGGGCAAAGAATATAAGACCCCACGAGAGCTCCTACTCCTGCTTGGGACCTCAATTTTGTGTTGGAGAAACTCACTCTACAACCTTTTGAGCCTGCAGCTACTGCTGAATTGAAATATTTGTCATGGAAGACTGCTTTTTTGTTAGCCATTACATCTGCAAGAAGGGTGTCTGAATTGCAGGCCCTTATGGCGGTTGAGCCTTTCCTAATTTTTCATAAGGATAGGGTATCTTTACGTACTAATCCTTCCTTTATGCCTAAAGTGGTTTCTAGTGTGGCTTTAAACCAAACTATTCATTTGCCTACCTTTTATGCAGATCCCCAAAATAAGGGGAAAAGATTTTGCACACTTTAGATGTACACAGGCAGTTGCGTTATTATTTAAGCAGGACTAAGAATTTTAGGCAGTCTCAGCAGTTGTTTGTTTCTTTTGCTTTGAGTTCTCAGGGCAAGCCTGTGTCAAAACAAACTATTTCTAAGTGGATTGGGTTTTGCATTGCATTTTGTTATTCCCATCATGGCAAGGAGATTCCAGCTGGGATTAGGCCTCATTCCACTAGGGCTACTGCCACTTCAACAGCATTTCTAAGGGGTGGCAACTAAGGATATTTTGGAGGCAGCTACTTGGAGTTCAGTGCATACTTTCTCTAAGCATTACCACCTTCCTCTCTACTCTAAATCTAGGGCTGGTTTTGCCACGGCTATTTTGCAGGGCATGTTGTCAGCTCCTGCTTCCTTATGATTTGCCAGCCTCCCTTACCTCTGCTTTGGGATTCTACCCAAGTGTTAGGACTGCAGCAATGTGGTATGAAGAACATAGTACAGTTTTGTACCTACCATAAATGTAGATGTTCAAGATCCACATTGCTGCAGTCGAATTTACCATCCCTCCTTCGCCTCTGTGTTTAGGGGTGGTTGTGTGGGTGAGGTTATACTCTTGTAAATTTGTATATATTGTATATATATTTGGTGCAGGAGTGTGTGGTGTTTTTTGGTTTTAGCCTTATCTTTTTAGGGTCTTCTGACATCTGGGGCAAGAAAAGACTGAGGATATGACGTCGGTCATGCGCATTTGTACCCTGACGTCCTGACGTCAGACTAATGCGCCTTGACCGACGTCAGCCATATACTTTGGTATTCGGGCCGACTGGGACAGCGGACTACCCAAGTGTTAGGACTGCAGCAATGTGGATCTTCGAACATCTACATTTATGGTAGGTACAAAACTGTACTTTTCCACATCTGCAACTTTGGCTGTAAGGGCCTTAAACTGTCAGTTTCACATACTCAAATATCAGCAACATGTCATGGCATTGCTTAAACAGAAAATTATGTTAAACTCAGTGTGCAGAAAACAAAGAAATGCAGGATTTATTGCGTGCAGCTGAATAAGTTGGAAAGCATACTTTGCAATGTGGTTTTGATTCTTTGGAGGCCTCCTGCAGGGCCGCAGTTAAGGGTTCTGTAATTAGGCATGCTTGGTTAAAGGAACAAAATCTGCCTGATCATGTTAAAGTTAAATTACTAGATGCATCTTTACAGCATGATACTTTGTTTGGTGTTAAGGCAGAAGAGGTGTTAAAGAAAATGGAGGACAAAGCTAAATCTATGCAAACTGTTTAAGATTTTTTACAATTACAGCCACCTAGGTTTAGTAGACACTGGCCTACAAAAAATTGGTCCTTACCTGTGTCAGACAGACCTCAAAGGGGTAGATCCAGACACCCTAGGGGCAGATCCCAGGCGCAAGGTTCTTACAGGTCAAAGCAGTGGGGTGCTTCTACCTCCAAAGCTGGTGAAGATGCATCACAAACATACAGAAAACAGTCCCAATGACTTTCCCCTGCCTGCACCAAGCACTTACCTTCTGGCAACACCCTTAGGGGGAAAATTAGCACTTTTTGCTCAAAATTGGCACTTTATAACCCATGACAAATGGGTTCTAAATATAGTGTCAAAAGGCTACAAATTCCATTTCCATACTCTGCCAAAGGCAAACAGCTGGCCAGATCTGCCAAAAAATCAATGGCCAAATGCACAAAAACAAGTGTCATCCCTCATGGACATGTGGGCCATTCAGCAAGTACCAGAGCAAGAGCAGGGACAAGGATTTTACTCAAGACTGGTGTTCATCGTGCATACAGCTGCAGTCATAACAGATGAGTTTTCCTGCCGTCAGGCGGGTCCTCAGTCGGCCGAATTCCAAAGTCTAGGTCCTGCGTCGGATGTTGTCGCTTCTTTCCTGACGTCAGTGCGACAGGGGTATAAAAGAACCAGCTAATGCCATTTTCTTCAGTCTTTCTTGCTGCGCGGTCCCCGAAGCAGAAGCAGTTCGCAAGTGCCGGTCGGCCATCTCCTGAGATTACGAATATTTTTCAACCGAAGACTTCTTGAAAGCTAAGTACCCCGTTGGGGAAACTTTTCTTGCCTCAGACCAATGTCAGACAAAGTTAATAATTGCATTTCATGTGGGAAGCAAATACCGCATAAGGATTTCCATTCCCTCTGTATTCCTTGCTTAGGCCCAGACCACGACGTCTCGGCCTGTCGTTTTTGTGCTACATTCAACAGACCCACTATTAAGCATCGGGCGGAGTTCGCCCAACACTATTTTGGCAAAAAGTTTAATTACAACATGTCGTCGGATACTCCGACTCCAGTTTTGAGTAAATGACGCAAAGATAAAGACCGACATACGAGGTCCGCGACTTCTACCGACACCACGCTAAAGCCGACTACAGGTGCTCCGGTTCTCAGCGAGGCACCTTCGCAGCCACTGACTACCGAGGACACTTCATTAGCGGTGTCTTCTGTGCCCGAGGTCGCAGGCTCTTCGGCCCACACCCCGACTACAGATACCGAAGCCACTCTTGGCGGGGAAACTCAGTTTAGACAGGCCTGCCACCTCTCAAGGTATCTTCAGGCCGCCGCCTTCTTTTTCCATTAAGGCTTACACTATATCTAAAGCAGCCATGCACTCTAAAAGACAAGCTCCACAGGGCCCCTCTCAAGGCCCCATGCCTAAAAAGCAGATGCTCAAAATGGCTGAGGATTTGATTACTCTTATCAGGGGTTCCCAACCCCCCACGGACAAAAGGCCCAGAGTGGAGGAAGAATACCCTTCCTCGGACCAGGCCTCCATTACTTCAGAACATTCTGAGGACCAGGAACATTCTTTCTCCCCTTTCAAAGATTCTGATGATGCAGAGGAGTCCATTCCCTCTGTCTCCCCCCGAGGATTACTCTTTTGGGGAAACCTTGCATACCTTGAGGGAACACTTCCACTGGGAAGGCCAAGAGTACTCAGACTCCAAGAAAAGGCTCAGGGATTTCCTCTTGCTCCCTCAGCACAGGCCTCTGGCTATACCTCCGGTCTTAGATATACTAGATGATGTGTATTCAGAGGCCAGCCTTAACCCAGATTCTTTACCTCCAGCTCCAGTGAAGCCTGATGGGTATTGCCAGGTTCCTGATTCACACCAATTCCTATACAAAAGCCACGCGGCTGACCCAGAAACTATTTCACAGGGTCCCAAGGGAATTAAGGCTTCCACTGCCAAAAATCCATTACCTTCAGAGAGAGATTCCAGAGCTTTAGAAAGGTGGGGGAAAAAGGTATACACCTCAGCCACCTTAACCATGAGGGCAGTAAACTGTCAGTTCCATATGTTAAAGTATCAACAGTTTTTGTTATCTCAGTTAAAAAGCAAAATGTCACAACCTGAACAACCAGACTTGAAGGAGTTGCAGGATTTGTTGCATAGTGCAGAGCAAGTGGGTAAACATAACTTGCAATGTGGTTTTGATGCTTTAGAGGCCTCATGTAGAGCTTCTGTTACAGGATCAGTCATATGTAGACATGCTTGGCTCAAAGAGCAAACCTTACCAGATCATGTCAAAGCTAAATTACTAGATGCACCTCTTCAAAAAGATGTATTGTTTGGTGTTAAAGCTGAGGAGGTATTATAGAAAATGGAGGAAAAGGCAAAATCAATGCAAACAATGAAAGATTTCCTACAGGTACAACCCCCACGTTTCAGTAGAAATTGGCCTTCAAAAAATTGGTCCTTTCCAGCCACAGACAGACCTCAAAGAGGTAGATACAGGCGCCCGAGGGGTAGAGGGCAATCTCAAGGATCATTTAGAGGCAGACAATGGCAAACACCTACACCAAGAGGTGGTGAGGATAGTTCACAGCCATTCAGAAAGCAGACCCAATGACTTTCCCCTTTGCATGCCAAGCAAGGCTCAAATGGCAGCACCTTTAGGTGGAAAACTGGCATTATTTTCGAAGAATTGGCATATTGTCACAAAAGACAAATGGATCCTGGACATTATAGACAGAGGCTTCAGATTCCACTTTCACACCCTTCCAAAAATGAGAGGCATGCCAAACCTGCCACACAATCAAAGGGCAGAGGCACAAAAACAAATTTCAGATCTCCTGGACATGAAAGCTATTCAGGAGGTACCTGCACAAGAACAGGGTCAAGGTTTTTATTCCAGACTATTCCTGGTACCAAGGAAGGGCAAAGATTGGTGACCTATTTTGGACCTATCCATCCTAAACACATATTTACTCGTACCAAAGTTCAAGATGCTCACATTACAGCAGCTTCTTCCCATGCTGGGCAAGGAGACTTGGCTGGTAACATTGGACCTCAAGGAGGCATATCTGCATGTCCCAATCAGACAAGATTGCAGAAGATACCTCAGATTTCTTGCAGGGTCAACCCATTATCAATTCTCTGCATTGCCCTTTGGCTTATCTACTGCGCCCAAAGTGTTCACGAAATGCTTGGTATCAGTAATTGCCTTCTGGAGACTTCAAGGGATACAAATATACCCATATTTGGATGACTGCCTGATCCAAGCGGACAGCAAACACACTCTTCTGAAACACCTGGCGTTTGTAATAATGCTGTTGAAATCTGGGATACACAGTCAACAAAAAGAAGTCAAGACTAATACCCTCTCAGACAATAATTTTCCTGGGTGCCAGCTTGGATACAAACACCCAGATGGCCTACCTCACGCCAGAGAAACAAGGGCAATTAACTCACTACTTCAGAAAACTGGCAACCTTCACCAGGCTGACTGCAAGGAAAATCCTGCAGGCTCTGGGATTCATGGCATCTTGCATCCTGCTAATCCCATGTTCAAAGCTGCATATGAGGAAACTTCAATGGTACCTAAAAAACGTATGGTCTCAGCACAGCCACAGTTTGGAAACAATCATACCACTGATTCCATGTCTTCAAAAGGAATTTCTGTGGTGGGCTCAAGCATGCCAAAGAAACATAGGTCTCCCATTCTGCAAGCCTCAAGCAAATCAAGTCATCACAACAGACGCCTCGGACTACGCCTGGGGGGCGCACATGACAGATCGGTGCATTCAGGGCAAATTGTCACAAAAAGAAAAGCACCTACACATCAATCAAAAGGAAATGCTCACAGTAATAAATGCTATTATGGCTTTCAAAGACCTATTGTATCCAGGCCAGCTATTGATAAGGACAGACAACACCACAGTGATGTGGTACATAAACAGGGAGGAACCCGTTCATACCCCCTATGCAGGCTAGCCATGTTTCTTTGGAACATGGCTCTGGAATTACAAATCCAACTTCAAGCACAGTTCCTGCCAGGCAAGGAAAACATGCTGGCAGACAACCTGAGCAGAAATATGACAGATCCACACAAATGGAAGTTGCATCCTCAAGTTTTTACAATGATAATTCAAGCATGGGGAAGGCCAGACCTAGATCTCTTTGCCACCCACAGAAATTACCAATTGACAAAATTCTGCTCAAGGACATTTCATCCCCAGGCCTGGAAAGTGGACGCACTCTTTTTCAGTTGGACAACAATGACGGTTTATGCCTTTCCACCTCTTCCACTACCGCCCAAAGTTCTATTAAAAGCCAGAGCAGACGGACCAAAGATGATTCTCATTGCTCCAGACTGGCCAAGACAACACTGGTACCCACTCCTGAGGAGCCTGACGCATTCCCCACCATGGATCCTGCCTCTAATGCCTCTTCTACTGACTCAGCACAACTTCAAAACTCTTCACAGTCAGCTGAAAACACTCAATCTAGCCGCATGGAGGATTCCTTAAATTCACAGCAGACCCTACTCTCCAAGGAGGTGCAGGATGTCATTTTGGAGGCCAGAAGGCCTTCTACTAGAAAAGCCTACTCCGCAAAATGGAAACGGTTTTCTGTCTGGAATCAGAAAAATGGTCAGAATCCTGGAATACTGAATTTACCTCAAATATTACAGTACCTAGCCGAGATGCTAAGCAGTGGACTTTCATTCTCCTCCATCAAAATCCATGCCTCAGCCATTTCTGCAGAGTATAACACTGATCCTCCTTTATTCTCTCACCCTCTCTTAAGACAGTTCCGCAGAGGGGCTAAGAATATAAAACCCCCAAGGAAGCAACCAGTACCTGCTTGGGACCTCAATTTCATTCTAGAAAAACTAACCCTGCCTCCTTTTGAGCCAGCTGCTTCAACAGATCTGCAATATTTGTCATGGAAAACAGTCTTACTTCTAGCTATCACCTCAGCACGCAGGGTTTCGGAACTACAAGCCCTCATCACTGTGCAGCCTTTCATCATTTTCCATCAGGACAGAGTTTCCTTATGAAGCAATCCTTCATTTATGCCAAAGGTAGTATCCAGGGTAGCCTTGAATCAGGCTATCCACTTACCTACCTTTTACCCTAATCCACAAAACAAAGGGGAGAGACTACTACATTCCTTGGACATTCACAGACAGCTCTGTTATTATTTGGACAGAACAAAGCCTTTCAGAAAATCGGAGCAACTCTTTGTGTCCTATGCTACAGGTGCTCAAGGGAAGCCTATTTCCAAACAGACAATCTCAAAATGGATAGCCCACTGCATACGCTTTTGTTACTCTTTTCATGGTAAATCTGTACCTACAGGCATCAGATCTCACTCCACAAGGGCCACAGCTACCTCTGCAGCTTTCCTCAGGGGGGGGGGGTTCCTACCAAAGACATTTTGGAAGCAGCCACTTGGAGTTCTGTACATACTTTCTCCAAGCACTATCACCTACCATTATACTCCAAAACTAGAGAGGGCTTTGCCACTGCAGTCTTACAGGGCATCCTGGCTCCTCCTAGTACCACTTAGTGCCTACCACCCTTTTATTAGCTTTGGGATTCTATCCATCTGTTATGACTGCAGCTGTATGCACGATGAACATAGTACAGTTTTGTACCTACCATAAATGTAGATGTTAGAGTGCTAATACAGCTGCAGTCCAGGTTTCCCTCCCTCCTTCCCCTCTTGGGACAGGCCTAATGGCTAACACCTCCTCATACAACCTCATTGGGGTATTCTTTTATGGTGTATTTGCTTGCAACTGCTGTTTTTTGATTATATTGCATTTGCATTATTACATAAATTTATGTTTTGCCTTCCTTCTGGGGGCACCTGACATCTGGGGCAAGAAAAACTGAAGAAAATGGTGTCTGCTGGTTCTTTTATACCCCTGTCACACTGACGTCAGGGAAGAAGCGACGACATCCGACGCCGGACCTAGACTTTGGAATTCGGCCGACCGAGGACCCGCCTGACTGCAGGAAAACCCATCTGTTATGACTGCAGCTGTATTAGCACTCAAACATCTACATTTATGGTAGGTACAAAACTGTACTTTCTTGGTACCCAGAAAGGACAAGGCCTGGAGACAGATACTGGGCCTATCTATTCTGAACACATTCCTGGATATTCCAAAATTCAAAATGGTAGCTTTGCAGCAGCTTCTGCCCATGCTGGGTAAGAATTCTTGGCTTGTGACTTTAGACCTAAAAGAGGCATACCTGCATGTTACAATCAGACAATCGTGCAGAAGATACCTCAGATTCAAGGCTGATTCATTGCATTAACAATTCTCTGCACTGCCCTTTGGCTTATCTACTGCGCCCAGGGTCTTTACAAAGTGCCTGGCACCAGTAATTACATTCTGCAGACAACAAGGAATACAAATATATCCTTACTTGGACGACTGCCTAATTCAAGCAGAGAACAAGGACATTCTTCTTCAACATCTGGCGTTTGTGAACAAACTTCTAACATGCCTAGGGTACACAGTCAACAAAAAGAAATCAGAACTAGTATCCTCTCGAGAAAACATTCCTGGGTGAAAGCTTGAGTACAACTGCCCAGATGGCTTATCTCACGCCAGACAAACAAAGGCAACTGACTACTTATTGCAAAATATTGGCAACAGAGGCCCAGTTATCTGCAAGAAGAATTCTGCAGGCTTTGGGCTTCATGGAATCCTGCATCCTACTAATTCCATATGCAAGACTGTATATGAGGAAACTTCATTGGTACCTAAAAAGTGTTTGGACTCAACATTGCCACAGAATGGAAACAGTGATTACTCACATTCCCTGCCTGCAACAGGAGTTTCGATGGTGGGCAAAGGCTTGTCACCAGAACAAGGGACAGCCATTCACATTACCCACAACCAGGCAGACACTAACAACAGATGCATCAGATTATGCCTGGGGGGCCCACATGGTGGGAAGATGCATTCAGGGCACATGGCCCTCAAACCAAATGCATCTACATATCAATCAAAAAGAGATGCTAGCTATTCAAAATGCCCTAACAGCCTTCAAGGACCTACTTTATCAGGGACAACTACTGATAAAGACAGACAACACAGTCATGTGGTATATAAACAAGCAGGGCTGCACACATTCTTACCCCCTTTGCAGACTAGCCATGACATTGTGGGACACAGTTTTGACTTGCCAAGTACACCTGCAGGCACAATTCCTGCCAGGAAAGGAAAGTACTCTGGCAGACGTACTAAGCAGAAACCTCATGGATCCACACGAGTGGCAGCTGGATTCACAAGTCTTCAGCATGATGACAAGGAAATGGGGATGCCCGGACATAGATCTATTTGCCTCCCCTCACAACTGCCACTTAAAAAGATTCTGCACAAGGACTTATTACAGACAAGCATGGACAGACAAGCATGGAAAGTGGACGCCCTATCTTTCAGCTGGAAAAACCTATCAGTATATTCCTTTCCTCCACTGCCTCTCCTCCCCAAGGTACTCCTAAAGGTCAGACAGGAGAAGCCAAAGATGATACTGATTGCCCCAGACTGGCCACACCAATACTGGTATCCTGTCCTAAGGAACTTGTCTCTATGCCCAGCTTGGACCTTACCCTCAAATACCTCATCTACTGTCCCAGCAAAACAATCAGATCCTGCACAACCAACACAGGGCATTAAGCCTGGCAGCATGGCGGATAATGTAGTAATACAAAAACCACCTCTCAGTAAAGCTGTGATGGATGTCATTCTGGAAGCCAGAAGGCCTAGCACTAGAAAGTCTCATGCTGGAAAATGGAAGAGATTCTGTGCTTGGAACCAGGCACAAGGAGCTGATACAGCTGTACCAAATATTCCTCAGATTTTGCAATACTTAACTGAGATGCTGGACAAAGGCCTATCCTTTTCATCAATTAAAATTCATGCCTCTGCCATTTCGGCTCATTACAGTACAGAGCCACCAATTTTTTTTCATCCTTTATTAAAACATTACCCCAGAGGAGCCAAAAATGTAAGGCCTCCAAGGACATTACCAATACCTGCATGGGACCCTCAACTATGTCTTGGAAAAGCTCACCCTGCCTCCTTTTTAACTAGCTGCTACTGCTGATATAAAGTTTTTATCTTGGAAAACAGCTCTGCTCGTAGTAATTACTTCTGCAATACAAGTTTCACAGCTACAGGCGCTCATGGCTGTGGAATCTTTTATCATTTTTTATCCAGACAGGGTCTCTCTCAGGACAAACCTAACATTTATGCCTAAAGTGGTGTCCAGTGTGGCTCTTGACCAAACAATTAATCTGCCAACTTTTTATCCAAATCCACAGAACAAGGGGGAGAGAATTCTGCATTCTTTGGACGTACACAGACAGCTTAGTTTATACTTAGACAGAACCAAAACTTTCAGGAGGACAGAGCAATTACTAGTGGCATATGCTGCAGGATCACAAAGAAAGGCTATCTCAAAGCAGACTATTTCCAAGTGGATAGGCCACTGCATCCATTTCTGCTATTTACACCATGGCAAGACGGTGCCTAAGGGCATAGGTCACATTCCACCAGAGCTGCGCCACTTCAGCAGTCTTTCTCAGGGGAGTAGCAACCAGAGACATTTTACAGGCGGCTACTTGGAGTTCAGTGCACACCAATACAAAACATTATCATCTGCCACTCTACTCTAAATCCAGGGCAGGCTTTGCCACTGCAGTTCTGCAGGGCCTTATAGCCACTCCTAATGCTCTTTAACTCCAGCCTCCCAACCATAGCTTTAGGACTCTACCCAAATGTAATGACTGCAACAGTGAAACATGAAGAACATAGTACAGTTGTGTACACTTACCATAAATGTAGATGTTCGAGTGTATTCACTGTTGCAGTCCAAGTTACCCACCCACCATCCCCATTTCTTCTTTGGATCTTATCTTTCCTTCTCTGATTTGTACAACCACATAGATATTTGGTGTATTTTCTATTAGATGAAGATAAAATTTTTATTGGTACATTTATTGATATATATATGTATATATAAAGTTTGGCTACCCTTTCAGGGGGCACCTGACATCTGGGGCAAGAAAAACTGAAGAAAATGGTGTCGGCTACTTCTTTTATACCCCTGGCGACCTGGCGTCGGGGAAGGGGCGACAGCAACCGACACAGGACCCAAGACTTTGGAATTCAGGCTGGCTGAGGGCAACCTGCCAGCAGGATTACCCAAATGTAATGACTGCAACAGTGAATACACTCTGACATCTACATTTATGGTAAGTGTACACAACTGTACTTTTGCTGTAACCACTTAACAAGCAAAAGTTATTTTTTAATTTTGATTTCATGTGAGCAAAATAGTATTGATATTTATGTATTACATAGTTTGTCAGTCTGAAAATGTTAATCTTGTTTGTGTATCAAGTGGGAAAAAATGTAGTACTAGTTTTGTCTACACAATGTATGACCATTTTCCCATGTATAGTGTCATGTCTTCAAGATATGGAGAATGCAGTTAGTGACGTCAAATATGCTGACACATCGACAGCCATGTTTCTTATAGTGTGCCAGATTGTATAATAGTCTAAAATTGTGGCAGTGTTGCAGAAAAGAAACATTTTGAAGGAAAATGTCTTGTCCGTATTGTACATGTTAGAAGTATTCTGATGAAATCCCTGGTTATAGGGAAGAAAGTGCTCAATCCTTTTGCAATTTGGTTAATAAAGTATCGACAGGTGATTCCTAGCAGTGTGTCTTTTTATATTTTACATGTTAGAAGTAATTGCTGCATTATTATTTAGTGTTTTATTTTTTTAACAGGAAGCATTTTTATTGAATTATCAGTTATGACATGGGCAGTCATGCATTTATATAAATGAAAACAAACCGTATTGACATATTGCAAACATACATTGTACATAATTTTATATATAGTTATTCTCAAACATTACATAGCTCATTCATTTCCTGCTTTCCTTTAAACCTTATTCCTCCTCCAAAATCCTTTCCTGTTTGTGTTATTCCCACAATTCCCTTTTTTTCTATGTAATTTGCTCCTACTTTTTCTAGAGATCCCACGTACAGTTCTTTTATCTCTGTTACTATATTCACTAATTCTAGTACTGTTGGTTTAGACTTAAATTTCTATTACTAGTAGTTGCTTTTTTTTTTTTTTTTTTTTTTTTTTTTTTTTATGCAGCCACCGGAATTAAACTCAGCAAGGCCTTACTGTGTATAGGAAGTTCCAATTCTGTATCGGACAGCTAAAAAAAAATAATTTCCTTAGTTACATCAACTTGCTCACCCAGTATTTCTGACAGAGCAGTATTCAAGAACTTTTTAAAGTCTGCTAATGCATTAAATTACCAAAACATATTTTGTGGATACCCATTTCTTTCCCATCACACTTCCCACATTTGCACTCTAAATGAGGAAGAATTCTCTGGTGTTTGCTTGGGATATTAAAATACCTATGCAAACACTTCCAAGCAAAAATCTTAAGAAAAAATGGAAATTGTGGGAAGAATACATGCAGAATAATGTTTTGGAGAAGGAGTGTGGTTCAAGGGAAGACTTGAATTGATCAACTTATGTAATGTTGGATTGATGATTATTCAAAAGAATATATTTGATATATCATGTTTAATTGGAAATGCGTTAAGGTTTGTTTTCTTTTGTGTAAATCTGTTTGCCTGTGTCTTAAGTGATAATTTAATAAAGGTGTTAAAAGGCTGCTGTCACTAGTTTTGAAAGGCCAATCCCATTTCTTTAATTGTGACCATTTTGGTACCTAGAAAGCCACCTCTTGCATGGTGGTGATTAGTTGACCAGACACACTACCATTTCCCCATCTCCCAAGATGGGCGTGCCACATCTGTTCTCTGTCTTGTCCTCCATTGCCCCACTGTCATAGGAGTCAGGCCATATCTTGAACTCATCTCGTCTAGATCTTGAGTCCAGGTTTTATTATGTTTGCTGCAGAGCTATGTAGGAACCTTTTAATTTAGCTTGGGTTCATAGGTTGGTACTAGGCTATCAGCCCTAGGGGCTATGCAAGCCTAGCCATAACAATTCCTTGGATATTTCTTCCCACAATATTTACTTCTCTGGACCCCCTGTCTAGCAGGGCAACTGATATGATCCCCGGGGTGAATTTCCTATCTCCCATCCAGTCATCAAGGTTCCTTTTGAAGAAAGCCACTGAAGCGCTCTGCTTGACATGTATGGGCAAGTCTATTGCAGAGTATGGGGAGTTTCTGGGTCAGGAACCTATCCCTCCAGCATGTTTTGTTCATTGTGATAACAAGGTTTAGATCCCTGAAGCATGTGGCTCTGAGGGATTGGGATTTTTTTTAAGTGGGGCATGTCCAACAGCTCAGAGTTTGACATGGACTTGTATGTTAAGCAGAGATTGCCTCTGAGTAGATGATATGCCACAGAGTATAGCTGGATTTTTTTTTAGACTGTCAGCATTGGGCATCTGCTTTAGGCCTGTGATTCTTTTAGTGAGGTTTTTCTGTGGCCTTTCCAGCTGTTGCAGATGTCTTGTGAGGTACATACCAAATGGGGCATTATACTCTATAATGGGTCAAATGAGGGATAAGTACAGTGGGACAGTGACCTCCTTTTTTCTAATGAAAAGCCCTTAGTGATGGTGTGCCACATAGAAGGATTTCCTGACTGTTGTGGCGATGTGGTTATCGAAAGTGAGACCACTGTCCACCTGTGTCCCTAAGTCTCTCATCACACTTTCGATGTTTAGTGTCCTGCCACCTATGTGATAATTCATGGGTACATGTTTTTTTTCCAGAGGGGATAACTATACATTTCTTGGCATTATGCTTGAGCCCATGGCTCTGGCACTAAGGCCCTTTTGTAGAATATCCACATCATTTGGGGATTCAACAGTGGCTCCCAGTTTGCAGTCATCTGCAGACTTTGTTGGCCAGAGTCTCTTAGTGTTGGCCTGTACTTAAGAGAAGTAGATACCAAACAAGAGTGGTCCCAGGATTGAACCCTGAATTTACTCCACTTGTCTGGAGCTGGATTTGGAGTCTGCTACTTTTACAGTCTGGGTTCTGTCAGTAAGCCAGTTGGCAACCCATCGAGTGACGTAGGGATTTATGCCCAGCTTAGTAAGTTTATCTATGATTCCAGAGTGGGGGATGGTGTTGAAGGCCTTGGTGAGGTCCAGATAGGCTGTGTGGACATCCTTACCCTCGTCCATAGCTCTGGAGACTGATTCGAAGAAGTCAGTCAGATTCAAGAGACAAGAACAGCCCTTCACAAATGCAAACTGGGTGGGGTCCAGTGTTAGAAGGTTGCCAATGTCTTTGTTTATAAGTTCCATGATAATGCGTTCCATGCCGTTGCAGATCAGGTTTGTCAGACTGATGGGATGGTAGTTCCCAGGATCCAAGGCGGATCCCTCCCTTGTGGAGTGGGATAACTGTAGCAGTGCGCCACTCAGTGGGCACGAAGCCTGAGATGAGGCTATGATTAAACATGACACTTAGGTGAGGTGCCAGTTCATTTTGTAGTTCATGTAGTACACAGCCTGGGATGTCATCTGGTCCTATGGATGCTGTATTCTTAGCTTTGGAGAGTCCGGTTTCTACCTGTGTGGCCGTGATTGCCGGAATTTGGCAATCTTTTGGTATTGAGATGGGCCCTTTAGGGGGTGAGAGGGAGGGGTGAAGTTGGCACTAAATCGATCTGCCAGGATATTGGCAATATCCTTGGGATCAGTATATTTAATGCCATTCTATTGTAGCTCAGAGCAGATCTGAGCATTGCCATTTAGATTCTTGACATCACTATAGAATGCATTGTGGTTGTCTTTGGAATCTTTGGCAATTTTATTTTCGTAACTAGCTTCTGAGGATTTTATGAGGGATCTCAGCTTCTTACTGAGGCTGGTAAGGGTGTTTTTTGCATCCTGGGATTTTCCTCTTCTGCACCAGTTTCTTCCTTCTGTTGTATAGTTTGTTTATAGCAAGGGACCACTAGATTGGCTTCCTTTTTTTGGAGAAGAGCATCTTGGTTCTATTTGGGATGGCATGATTTCTGCACGAGTGGATGTGCTCGTACAGTGCCTTTATTGTAGGATTCTGCAGTCGAACTTTCAGATCCTGTCTGCATGGGTGTCATGAAGTTTGTCACTTCTGACTTCAATAGCATGAAGTTGGCGTCGGAGAAGTTTTTTAAGGAGGTTTCCTTACCTGGGGGTGGGATGTGGATGTCAAGGGTGATTTGCTTATGGTCAGACCTGATCAATGAGGGGGTGACAACTGGTGTGGAGCATCTATCTTCCATGTTGGTAATGACCAGGTCTAGGATATTGGAGCCATTGGTGGGACAATGGATTAGTTGATCCAGGGCGTTGGAATTTATGAATTCTAAGAACCGTTGGGAAAAGGAGTTGATACCCGAATAGTTTTCCCAGTTAATGGCAGGTTAGTTGAAATCACCCAGTATTAGGGTGTTTGGTTGTATATTTTCCAGTATGTTTAGAAAGGTGTAGTGGGAATCTTGGGGCATGGTGGGGGATCTGTAGCAAGCTACAATTTGGATTGCAGTCTTAACTAGTGTTAGTTGCACCTGGAGAATTTCAGATGCATTGTGTTGGGCAACTAGCCTGGAGGTGTGAATATCCTTGGTGAATATGGCACTCCTCCACCTTTAGTATTTCGGTCTTGGTTTTGTGGCCGAAAAGTGTGGTAAGAGTTGTAGCCTGGTATTGCAGGGGTGCTCTCTGGAGCCTTGAACCAGGTCTCAGTTACTGCACAGATATCTATTAGGAGTGCCTCGAGAGAGTGCATTTTGAGGTTTAGACTTCTAGTATTGAGTAGCATTACCTTCAGATTTTGCATGCTTGTATCTATTATGGTGGTGGTTTTATCCTTTGAACCTTGCCTAAAAAAGGCACTATAGGGGTGGCAAGAGCTTTACCCAGTAACCTGAATCCCAGGGGTGACAGGTGCAGACCGTCTCTGGCAAAGCATTGTGGTTTGTCGAGCATGTCTTCCCAAGCAGACAAATACTGGATCCCCTTTAAATGACACCAGAAGCTTAGCCAGTTGTTGAAGTCGATCATTTTGTCCTAATACTGTGGTATAATTCTGGGCGAAGGCAGGATGCTACTCAGGGCTAGGGTCATACCTGCCTTGGTCACTTTAAATAAGGTGCCAAGAAGCTTTCTGTTGTACATAAGTGCTACTTGGTTTTCTTGAGTATTGAAGAACTGAAGTTGACTGCCACTGTTGTAGTTTTGCAGGTGTTCAAGGATATGTTTTGAAAGCACCTCATTACATCCCGATTCCTAGCCATCAGTGTTAATGAAGTCTGGCCATTTCTGTTTGCTAAAAGTAAAACTTAAATGTTTATATAAAATCCAGTATCCATTTCTGCTGGGATTTCTTTGGACACTTTCAGTGTATAGAAATTGCCACCTACTAATAATGAATCGCCAAATGACAGAATAGTTTCAGTTTGGAAAGATTTGACAAGAAAGTTGTATTTTTCCCACTCTGGTCATTGGAGCAGTTAATTGCTAAACCCATGTACTTTATCAAGGATGCATGCTAAGTCTCCTACATGTTGAAAGATGATTTGTGCTAGGCATATAAAGCATCCTTGGATCAAACCATGATTGAGCTTTTGCACATCTGCAAAACAAGCAGCAACTTGAAACACTAGATCCAGGGATTTGAACTTTGCTTGTGACATAAATAGAACATGCTGGTGAGACAGCAATGCCTCTGAAGGGATCCCTATGATCTGGAATAGGCTCCCGATCCATGTGAAGCGAAGTCCATCCCTAACCCTATTCATATGTAATCTTGACCATTGGATAGGAAATTGTAAATTCATCACCTGGATTGGTCCTTGCCTCTTAAAGACAGAAGCTGGCAGTAAACATTTCCTTAGTAACATATCCCCCCACACGCAACTTTTTAGTAACCTCCTAACTAGCATACCCCTCCTAGCAAACATTGCCTCCAGTTAAGATGCACATGTTACAGAGAGATGTAGTTGGGTTAGGCTAGGCTTATAAAGGCACTGGTAGATGTTCTTCGTGTTTCACTGTTGCAGTCATTACATTTGGGTAATCTGCTGGCAGGTTGCCCTCAGTTGGCCTAAATAACAAAGTCTTGGGTCCTGCGTCTGATGCTGTCTCTTCTTCCATGACGTCAGGTCATCAGGGATATAAAACATGCAGCCGACGCCATTTTATTCAGTCTTTCTTGCCGCACGGTGCCCGAAGCTGAAGCAGTTCGCAAGTGCCGGTCGGCCGACTCCTGAAATTTTTGCATTCAAGTTTCAGAACCAAAGTCTTCAACTAAAGCTAAGTACCCCGTTGGGGTAACTTTTTCTTGTTCCTTACCAATGTCAGTAAAAGTTAATAATTGCATTACTTGTGGGAAGCAAATACCTCATAATGATGTTCATTTGTACTGTATTCCTTCCCTAGGCCCAGATCATAACGTGCCTTGCTGTCAGCTTTGTGCTAGATTTAGCCAACACACTATTAAGCGTCGGTATATTTTTGCTTCTAAATATTTTTGATCCAGATTTAATTACCCTGAAATGTCTGTTAGCAATCCGACTACCGGAGTTCACAGAAAACGCAAAGAAAAAGACAGAGACAGACAGTCAAGGTTCACAACTGATGACGAAACTTCTAAGCCCAGTCGCCAGTTCACCGGTACTCAGTGAGGCGCTTTTGCAGCCCCTGATACCCGCTACTTTTGAGTCGCAGGCCTCTACAGAGTCCCATGCGGAGTCCGGTATTCCGCAAGATTCTCAGAGTATCGAACCCGCGGATATGTCTGCCTCGGATGGGTCCAGAGCCGCTGAGCAGGCACCAGCTTCTGAGGGTGTTTTCAGGCCTCAACATTTTTATATAAAACTGACGCCAGCCTCAAAAACAGGATCAAAAACATCATCTATGTCTAAAAAACCGACAAGCCACGTGCTCAGGGCCCTATGCCTAAGAAACAGATGATCAACAGATGATCAAAATGGCTGAGGACTTAAATTACCTTAATCAGGGGTTCTCAACCCCCCCCCCCCCCCCTGCTAAGAGGCCTAGACAAGGCACTGAATATGAATCTTCAGATCAGGTTTCCATTTCTTCTGATTCCTCTTCTGATCAGGAATTTTCTGTTCTATCCTATGAGGATTCTGATGCAGAAGAATCCATCCCATCTGCATCTCCTCCTGAGGATTATACTTTTGGAGAAACCTTGCATACTTTAAGGGAGCATTTTTACTGGGAGAGTCAGGATTTCTGTGAATCAAAAAAGAGGCTTAGGGATTTCCTTCATGTTCATCGGTCATACAGCTGCAGTCATTACAGATGGGTTATCCTGCCGTCAGGCGGGTCCTCGGTCGGCCGAATTCCAAAGTCTAGGTCTGGCGTCGGTTGTCGTCACTTCTTCCCTGACGTCAGTGCGGCAGGTGTATAAAAGAGGCAGCCGACACCATCTTCTTCAGTCTTTCTTGCCACGCAGTGCCCGAAGCAGAAGCAGTTCGCAAGTGCCGGTCGGCCAGCTCCTGAGATTTACGAAAATATTTCATCCGAAGTCTTCTTGAAAGCTAAGGTACCCCATTGGGGAAACTTTTCTTGCCTCAGACCGATGTCAGACAAAGTTAATAATTGCATTTCATGTGGGAAGCAAATACCGCATAAGGATATCCACTCTTTTGTATACCTTGCTTAGGCCCAGACCACGACGTCTCGGCCTGCCGTTTTTGTGCTACATTCAACAAGCGCACTATTAAGCGCCGGGCGGAGTTCGCCCTTCACTATTTTGGCAAAAAATTTAATTATATTATGTCGTCGGATACTCCGACTCTAGTTTTGAGTAAAAGACGCAAAGATAAGGACCGACATGAAAACCAGAAAACAGGGTCCTCAGACCCCCTCTCAAGCCCCCCCTCTGACAAAAGGCCCAGATTAGAGGAAGACTACCCTTCCTCAGATCAAGCCTCTATTACCTCAGAACATTCTGAGGACCAGGATTATGCAGAGTTGCAGGATTTGTTGCATGGAGCAGAGCAAGTGGGTAAACATACCTTACAGTGTGGTTTTGATGCTTTAGAGGCCTCATGTAGAGCTGCTGTTACGGGGTCTGTTACACGTAGGCATGCTTGGCTCAAAGAGCAAACCTTGCCAGATCATGTCAAAGCTAAATTATTAGATGCACCTCTTCAAAAAGATGTATTGTTTGGTGTTAAAGCTGAGGAGGTACTAAAGAAAATGGAGGAAAAAGCGAAATCAATGCAAACAGTGAATGATTTCCTGCAGGTACAACCTCCACGTTTCAGCAGAAACTGGCCTTCAAAAAATTGGTCCTTTCCAGCCACGGACAGACCTCAAAGGGGCAGATACAGATGCCCAAGGGGTAGAGGGCAACCTCAAGGATCTTTCAGAGCCAGACAGTGGCAAGCACCAACCCCAAGAGGTAGAGAAGGTAGATCAGTCATTTAGAAAACAGACACAATGACCTCCCCCTATACCTGCCAAGCAAAGCTTTAATGGCAGCACCTTTGGGCGGAAAACTGGCATTATTCTCAAAAAATTGGCATATTGTTACAAAAGACAAATGGATTCTGGACATTATAGACAGAGGCTACAGGTTCCACTTTCACACCCTTCCAAAAATGAGAGGCATGCCAAACCTGCCACAAAATCAAAGGACAGAGGCACAAAAACAAATTTGAGCTCTCATGGACATGAAAGCGATTCAAGAGGTATTTGCAAAAGAACAAGGTCAAAGGTTTTATTCCAGACTATTCCTGGTACCAAGGAAAGACAAAGATTGGAGACCTATCTTAGACCTATCCATCCTAAACACATATCTACAGGTACCAAAATTCAAGATGTTCACATTACAGCAGCTTCTTCATATGCTGGGCAAGGAGTCTTGGCTGGTAACATTGGACCTCAAGGAGGCATACCGGCATATCCCTATCAGACAAGATTGCAGAAGATACCTCGGATTTCTTGCAGGTTCAACCCATTATCAATTCTCTGCATTGCCCTTTGACTTATCTACTGCACCCAGAGTGTTTACGAAATGCCTGGCATCAGTAATCGCCTTCTGCAGACTACAAGGAATACAAATCTACTCATATCTGGACGACTGCCTGATCCAAGCGGACAGCAAGGACATACTACTGCAACACCTCGCGTTTGTAATAAAACTGTTGAACTTCCTGGGATACACAGTCAACAAAAAGAAATCAAAACTAATACCCTCTCAACAAATAATTTTCCTGGGTGCCAGCTTAAATACAACCACCCAGATGGCCTACCTCACGCCAGACAAACAAGGGCAACTGTCTCAATACTTCAGCAAAATGGCAACTTTCACTAGGCTGACTGCAAGGAAAGTCCTGCAGGCTCTGGGATTCATGGCATCTTGCATCCTACTAATCCCATGTGCAAAGCTGCATATGATGAAACTTCAATGGTACCTAAAAAACTTATGGTCTCAACACAGCCAGAGCTTGGAAACAATTATATCACTCATTCCTTGCCTTCAAAAGGAATTTCTGTGGAGGGCTCAAGCATGCCAAAGAAACACAGGTCTCCCTTTCTGTGTACCTCAAGCAACTCAAATCATCACAACAGACCTACACATCAACCAAAAGGAAATGCTAGCCATGCAAAATGCTATTATGACCTTCAAAGACCTACTGCATCCAGGCCAGCTATTGATAAGGACAGACAACACCACAGTGATGTGGTACATAAACAAGGGGGAACTCATTCATACCCCCTGTGCAGGCAAGCCATGACCCTATGGAACACAGCACTGGAATTGCAAATTCAACTACAGGCACAATTCCTGCCAGGGAAGGAAAACACACTGGCAGACAACCTAAGCAGAAATATGGCAGATCCGCACAAATGGAAGTTGCATCCTCAAGTTTTCACAAAGATAACTCTGTGGATGCACTTTCTTTCAATTGGACAACATTGACAGTCTATCCCTTTCCACCTCTTCCTCTGCTGCCCAACGTTCTATTAAAAGCCAGAGCAGAGAGGCCAAAGATGATTCTCATTGCTCCAGACTGGCCAAGACAACACTGGTATCCACTCCTGAAGAGCCTGACGCATTCCCCACCATGGATCCTGCCTCTAGTGCCTCTTCTGTTGACCCAGCACAACTTCAAAACTCTTCACAGTCAGCTGAAAACCCACAATCTAGCTGCATGGAGGATCCCTTGATTTCCCAACAGACCCTCCTCTCCAAGGAGGTGCAGGATGTCATCTTGGAGGCCAGAAGACCTTCTACTAGAAAAGTCTACTCCGCCAAATGGAAACGGTTTTGGCCTAGAATCAGAAAAAGGGCCAGAATCCTTGGGTACTAAATTTACCTCAAATATTACAGTACCTAGCTGAGATGTTAAACAGTGGACTTTCCTTCTCCTCTATCATGATCCATGCTTCAGCCATTTCTGCACAATACAACACTGATCCTCCTTTATTCTCTCATCCTCTCTTAGGGCAGTTCCTCAGAGGGGCTAAGAATATAAAACCCGCAAGGAAACCCAGTACCTGCTTGGGACCTCAACTTCATTAAAAAAAAAAAACTGACCCTGCCTCCATTTGAGCCAGCTGCTTCAACAGAACTGCCTTCCTTCTGGCTATCACCTCAACACACAGGGTTTCAGAACTACAGGCCCTCATGGCTGTGCAACCTTTCATCATTTTCCATCAGGACAGAGTTTCCTTATGAACCAACCCTTCCTTTATGCCAAAGGTGTAGTATCCAGTGTCGCCTTGAATCGGACTATCCACTTGCCTACTTTTTATCCTAATCCACAAAACAGAGGGGAAAGACTACTACATTCCTTGGACATTCACAGACAACTTCGTTATTATTTGGACAGGACAAAGTCATTCAGAAAATCAGAGCAACTCTTTGTGTCCTATGCTACAGGTGCTCAAGGAAAGGCTATCTCCAAACAGACAATTTCAAAATGGATAGCCCACTGCATACGCTTTTGTTAGTCATTTCATGGAAAAACTGTACCTACAAGCATCAGATCTCACTCCACAAGGGCCACAGCTACCTCTGCTTTCCTCAGGGGGTTCCTACCAAGGACATTTTGGAAGCAGCCACTTGGAGTTCTGTGCAAACTTTCTCCAAGCACTACCACGTTCCACTTTACTCTAAATCTAGAGCGGGCTTTGCCACAGCAGTCTTGCAGGGCATCCTTGCTCCTCCTAGTTCCACTTGGTGCCTGCCCCCCCTTTTTAGCTTTGGGATTCTACCCATCTGTTATGACTGCAGCTGTATGCATGATGAACATAGTACAGTTTTGTACATACCATAAATGTAGATGTTAAAGTGCTTATACAGCTGCAGTCCAGGTTTCCCTCCCTCCATCCCCTGTTGAGACAGGCCTTATGACAAACACCTCCTCATACAACCTGATTGGGGTATTCTTTTATGGTGTATTTGCTTGCAAACTACTGTTTTTTGATTATATTACATTAGTTTATGTTTTGCCTTCCTTCTGGGGACACCTGACATCTGGGGCAAGAAAAACTGAAGAAAATGGCGTTGGCTGGTTCTTGTATACCCCTGCCGCACTGACTTCAGGGAAGAAGTGACGACAACCGACGCCGGGCCTAGACTTTGGAATTCGGCCGACCGAGGACCCGCCTGATGGCAGGATAACCCATCTGTTATGACTGCAGCTGTATAAGCACTCAAACATCTACATTTATGGTAGGTACAAAACTGTACTTTTTGGCTGCTTTGTTGGATGCCTTTTCTTCTGCATTTAATGCTCATGGTTCCCAGCCCCCTGCCCCCAAGAAACCCGATAGGTTTTATACAGCGCCTGAGGATTGTACATTTCTATATAGATTGTCTCCTGCTGACCCTTCTGTGGTGTCTGTTGCTTCTGACAAGCCACGTCAGTTGCCTGCTTCTAAGTTCCTTCTGATAAAGATAGCAGAACTATGGAACGGCTAGGTAAGAACATTTATACCTCTGCTACCTTAGATTTTATGGCGGTCAGTTATCACACCCATATGTCCAGGTACATTTTGTCTCTTCTTTCCCAGGCCTGTTGTGTAATTTCTGTTCTCCCAGACTCTGAAGGGAAGACTTCTTCACAGGTGGCTTGCCATTCCATTAAGTGTAGTTATGCAGCAGATGGTTCTTCCAGGGCTGTTGCTTTTGATTCTGTGATGAGGAGATATTCCTGGCTTCAGCCTTTGCCCTAAGTTGATGGCTGCTCCTTTAGACAACAAATAGATGTCTGGTGAAGCTGCTGCTGATTTAAGTATCTTCAGAATAAGGGTAAGGCCTTGCAGGAAATTGAACATGTTTTTGTTTCTCCTGTGCTTAAATTTCAGAAAAATTACCTCAATAAGCCAACCTTTGTTTGTAGGTAGTCTCGCCTTCCCCCCAAGGTTAAGAAAATGGGAAACTGGCTCCTCTTGCTAAAGCTACGCAGACTCCTGTACCCCAGGTGTCTCTCTTTCCTGATAAACCAGGTGCTGCCCGACTATCCTGCCCTCAGCCCAATTCCTCTTTCTCTTCCTGCTTGGTTGAAGATTAGTCCGGACTCCTGGGTTCTGTCCATTTTCTGTCAAGGGTATTTCATGCTCTGGAACCCCCCCCCCCTTTTTGATGGAATTTCTCATCCCCCTCAAGAGCAGTTGCCCTTCTTTCCAGGGGTGCCTTGGAATCTCTTGACTAGGAACGATTCAAGAAGTTCCAGTTTCCAAAAAGGGGAGGGATTTTTATTCCAGAATGTTTTTGGTGCTCAGGATAGAGGGCACTTAGAGACCTATTCTGCACCTCCCTCATCTAAGCACCTTTCCAAAGGTCTCCTCTTTTTGAATGATGTTCTTCGTGTTTCACTGTTGCAGTCATAACTGTAGGGTGTTCCTGCCAGCAGGCAGCCCGAGGTTGGCCAGAATTCCAAAGTCTGGGTCCGGCGTCGGCTGTACCAGCAAGTACCCTGATGTCAGAACGCAGAGGTATAAAGCTGACAGCCGACGCCATCTTCCCCAGTCTTTCTTGCAGTGCGGTGGAAAGCAGCTCGCAAGTTGTTGGTTGGCGAATCTTGACAACGTGGTTTGCTTGTCGTCTGTCCGAAGACTTTTTTCTTCTCTTCTCAAGCTAAGTACCCCGTTGGGGAAACCTTTTTCTTGTTCCTCCGATGTCAGAAAAAGTTAATAATTGTATATCGTGTGGGAAACAAATACCTCATAAAGATTTCCACTCCTACTGTCTTCCTTGCTTGGGCCCTGACCACAACGTTTCTTGCTGTCAGTTTTGTGCTAGGTTTAATTCTCGTACGATTAAATGTAGGTACGATTGGGCCTTGAATTATTTCGGTAGACGATTCAACTACAGGATGTCGTCGGATACTTTACTGACAACCGGAATTCAAAAGAAACGCAAGGACAAGGATAGGCCTCCGAGGTCCAGACAGGATACTTTGCAGCCGGAGCCAGCTTCGGGTTCGGCTGTTGTCAGTGAGGCGCTTTTGCAGCCCCTGTCGTCAGCCACTTCGGAACCGATGGCCGACACGGACTCCCATGGGGAGCCAACTAGGCCCAGTATTTTGTCTGCTGCAGGACCTTCGGACATCACTTCTTAAGATGGGTCCGGAGCCGCTGTGCAGGTACCGGCTTCTGAAGGGGTCTTCAGGCCTTCTCATATTACTATTTCTTCAAAGACAAAGGCAAAGTCAAAGACTCCTGTTAAACCAAGGGTTCCTTCTCAAGCTTCTTCGGATTCAGCTCCCAAGTCTCAGAAGCAATTATTAAAGATGGCTGAAGATTTGCTTACTATGATTAGGGGTTCTCGCCCTCCTCCTGAAAAAAGGCCTAGACAGGATATTCCTTATGATTCCTCTGATCAGGCTACTGTGTCTTCAGTCTCTTCCTCTGACCAGGATTATTCTTTTCCTCCTTATGAGGATTCTGATGCAGAGGACTCAATTCCCTCTGCTTCTCCCCCTGAAGATTTTTCTTTTGGGGAAACACTGCATGAGATGAAAGAGCATTTTCATTGGGAAGGTCAGGATTATTCCGCTTCCAAGAAGAGACTTAGGGAATTTCTCCTTCTCCCTCAACACAGGCCTTTGGCTATTCCTCCTGTTCTTGATATTGTGGATGATGCTTTCTCTGAAGCTACCCTGAATCCTGATTCTTGTCTGCCTGCTCCTTCCAAGCCAGATAGATTTTATAGAGTTCCTGATTCCCATCAGTTTTTGTTCAAGAACCCTTCTGCAGACCCTGAAACTATTTCTCAGAGTTCCAAGGCTGCTAAGGCCACTTCCTCTAAAAATCCTATTCCCTCTGAAAAGCATTCTCTTGCCTTGGACAGATGGGGCAAAAAGGTGTATACTTCGGCTACTCTTTCTATTAGAGCTTTAAATTGCCAGTTTCATATGTTCAAGTATCAGCAATTTCTTTTGTCTGTTTTAAAACAAAAACTTTCTTCCTTTCCTGCATGTGCTGAGGACAAGGAATTACAAGATGTACTGCATGCAACTGAACAAGTTAGTAAACATAGTTTACATTGTGGCTTTGATGCCTTGGAGGCTTCCTGTAGGGCCGCAGCCTCTGGTACTGAAATCAGGAGACATGCTTGGCTCCGAGAGCAGAATTTACCTGAACAAGTTAAGGCTAAATTGTTAGATGCCCCTGTTCAACATGATGTTTTGTTTGGTTCTAAAGCTGAGGAGGTTATTAAAAAGATGGAAGATAAAGCGAAATCTGTGCAGACTGTGAAAGATTTCTTACAAGTTCAGCCCCCTAGATTTTCTAGGAATTGGCCCTCCAAAAATTGGTCCTTTCCCACGTCTGACAAGCCTCAAAGGGGAAGATATAGATGCCCCAGAGGTCGAGCTCAGGCACAGGCCTCTTACAGGTCCAGACAATGGACTGCTTCATCACCTAGAAGGGGTGAAGACAGATCTCAATCACAAAGGAAGCAGACCCAATGACTCCCTCTACTGGGCTACAGGTCCTCTTTGCCTGGAAGCCCCTCTTGGAGGAAAACTTTCTCTTTTCTACCAAAATTGGACTCAGATTACCCAGGACAAATGGGTTTTAGACGTGATTTTAAGAGGTTACAAATTCCACTTTCATACTCTGCCAAGGTCTATCGGTTGGCCAGATCTGCCAAAACATCAGTGGTCAGAGGCCTTAAATCAAGTGGACGCCTTATTGGCCATGAGAGCCATAGAGCCTGTTCTACTTTCAGAGATGGGAAAAGGTTTTTACTCAAGACTATTTCTGGTTCCAAGAAAGCAAAATTCATGGAGACCGATTCTGGACCTTTGGTATTAAATACCTTCCTGGAAATTCCAAAATTCAAGGTGCTTACTTTACAACAACTTCTTCCAATGCTCTCCCAGGATGCCTGGATTGTGACATTGGACTTGAAAGAAGCCTACCTACACATTCCCATCAGGCAGGAACGCAGAAAATACCTCAGATTCAAGGCAGGTTCGAGGCACTTTCAATTCTCTGTACTGCCCTTTGGTTTATCTACTGCGCCCAGAGTCTTTACCAAGTGCCTGGCTCCAGTAGTAGCTTATTGCAGACTCCAAGGTATTCAAATTTACCCCTATCTGGACGACTGCCTTATTCAGGTGGACAGCAAAGACCTTTTACTTCAGCATCTGCATTTTGTTCTTCTCCTTCTACTGGGATTTTCAGTGAACACAAAAAAGTCACATTTGATCCCCTCTCAGCAAATGATCTTTTTGGGAGCTCTTCTAGACACAAACTTGCAAAGGGCCTTCCTCACTCCAGAAAAACAAGTACAGCTGGCCTCAGTTTTCAAAACCTTGGCTACTTTAACTCAGCTCACTGCAAGGAAATTCCTGCAGGCATTGGGCTACATGGCTTCTTGCATCCTGTTGATTCCAAATGCAAGGCTTCACATGAGAAAACTTCAATGGTACCTAAAGAGTGTATGGTCACAGCATTACCACAGTCTGGACACAATGATTCCACTGATTCCCTGCCTCCAGAAGGAGTTCCTTTGGTGGTCCAGGGCTTGTGCTTTCAACGAAGGGAATCCCTTCCGTCTGCCTCAACCTTCTCAGACCATAACCACAGACACTTCGGATTATGCTTGTGGAGCTCATTTTCTAAATCTTTGCCAGCAGGGTTCTTGGACAAAGAAACATCTACCCTGGCACATCAACTTGAAGGAAATGTTGGCAGTTCAAAATGCTCTTCTAGCCTTCCAAAAACTTCTAAATCCGGGGCCTCTTCTGATTCGTACAGACAATACCACAGTCATGTGGCACATAAACAAGCAAGGGGGCTCTCACTCTTACCCCCTTTGCAGACTAGCCATGAATTTATGGGACACGGCTCTAAATCTGAATCTGCATCTTCAAGCTCAATTCATTCCAGGAAAACAGAATCTCTTAGCAGACAGCCTAAGCTTGGATCCTCACGAATGGATGCTGGACCCCAGCTTATTCAGCAAGATTACTGCAGTTTGGGGTTGTCCTCAGATAGATCTGTTTGCATCCCATCTCAATCATCAGTTGCCTCTCTTTTGCACCAGGTCCTTCCACAAAACAGCTTGGAAAGTGGATGCCCTGTCATTCAGCTGGAGGAACCTTTCGGGATATGCCTTCCCTCCTCTTCCTTTTCTTCCTCGAGTATTACTGAAAATAAAACAGGACAAGCCCAAGATAATCATTCTGATAGCTCCAAATTGGCCTCGGCAGTTTTGGTATCCAACCTTAAAACACCTGTTCTTGGAACCTCCTTGGATTCTACCTCTGAACCCTTCTCTTCTGTCACAGCATCAGGGTCAGATGCTACACCCTCAAATCAAGACCCTATGCCTGGCAGCTTGGCTCTTCAAGGGCCTTTGATTCCTTCTGCTCTTCCCAAACAAGTTTTGGATGTTCTTTTAGAAGCTAGATGGCCTAGCACTAGGAAATCTTATGCTTCTAAATGGAAAAGATTCTGCATTTGGATGCAGGACTGAGGTTCTAACCCTATTTTGCCTGATATTTCCTCAATTTTACTTTACCTCTCAGACCTTTTGCTTAAAGGCCTCTCTTTTTCATCCATCAAAATTCATGCTTCTGCTATCTCAGCTCATTTCAACACTGATCCTCCCATCTTTTCTCACCAACTGGTGAGACAATTTTTGATAGGGGCTAAGAATTTAAGACCTCCCAGAACTCCTCCTGTTCCTGCTTGGGATCTTAATTATGTCTTGGAGAAACTTACTTTGCCTCCTTTCGAGCCTGCTTCGGATATCAAGTTCTTATCCTGGAAGACAGCTATTTTGTTAGCATTGACTTCTGCCAGAAGGGTTTCAGAGTTGCAAGCTCTCATGGCTGTGGAACCATATATTATCTTCCACCAAGACAGAGTTTCCTTGAGGACCAATCCTACATTTATGCCTAAGGTGATTTCGAAAGTGGCTCTAAATCAGACTATTCACCTTCCTACCTTCTTTCCTAATCCTCAAAATAAAGGGGAAAGGATTTTACATTCATTGGACGTACACAGACAGCTACGATTTTACCTGGACAAAACTAAAGATTTCAGAAAATCTGATCAATTGCTTATCTCTTATGCCTCCAGTTCTCTAGGTAAGTCTATTTCTAAACAAACTATTTCCAAATGGATTGCTCATGGAATAAGGTTTTGTTACTCTCACTATGGGAGACAGATTCCAGGTACTGTTAGAAGTCATTCTACTAGAGCAGCTGCCACTTCAGCAGCTTTTCTCAGAGGAGTTCCTACCAAAGACATTTTGGAAGCTGCCACTTGGAGTTCAGTGCATACTTTTTCCAAGCACTATAATCTCCCTCTGTATTCTAAGTCTAGGGCAGGCTTTGCCTCTGCTGTTTTGCAGGGTCTTCTTGCTGCCCCTACTTCTGCATAACCTCCTCCCTCTTTCACTGCTTTGGGATTCCACCCTACAGTTATGACTGCAACAGTGAAACACGAAGAACATAGTACAGTTGTGTACACCTACCATAAATGTAGATGTTTGAGTGTCTTCACTGTTGCAGTCGGTGTTTCCCTCCCACCTATCCCCTCTTATTCTTGTTTGTTCCCTCTTCCATTTCTTTTGTGGTGTATTTGTGTTTCCTTTTTGGACACCTTTTGGTTTATTGGGGGCTTCTGACATCTGGGGCAAGAAAGGCTGGAGAAGATGGCATCGGCTGTCGGCTTTATACTTCTGCGTTCTGACGTCAGGGTACTTGCTGGTACAGCCGACGCCGGACCCAGACTTTGGAATTCTGGCCGACCTCGGGCTGCCTGCCGGCAGGAACACCCTACAGTTATGACTGCAACAGTGAAGACACTCGAACATCTACATTTATGGTAGGTGTACACAACTGTACTTTGTCCCTTCAGACCTTGTTCCCACTTTTGCTTACTCGGGCATATATGGTGTCTTTGGATCACAAGGATGCAGATCTTCATGTCTCGATTCATCCCCTTTTCAGGTAGTTTATGTGTTTCTCTGTTGCTTTCTGGAATTTTCAGTTCTCTGCTTTACCCTTTGGCCTTTCTACTGTCCCAAGGGTATTGACCAAATGCTCGCTCCTGTTTTTGCTTTTTCCAGGCTAAGAGGAATGCAAGTCTTTCCCTAATTGGATGACCTCCTGTTTCAGGCTTCCTGTCCAGAGTCCATGTTGCAGAATCTCCATATGCCCTTCTATTCCTATGGTGCAGTATTTCTTGGTGTGCGATTTCCTGCCTCAGGGGACACGTACGTTGGCTCCTATACAAAAGCTTCAGCTTGGCTGTTGCAGTTGCGTGGGGCGTCACATGTAGGACCATAAGCTAGGGACCTTATATGTGACGTCTGCATGCACAGACCCCTGAACTTTCAGCCGCAGTCTGTCACATCGTGTGCTTCGCTCCTTCACCACAAGACATCTAAAAGTTAAGTACACCATTAGGGTTTTTTCCTTATTTGACTTCTAGCTAAAGCTTGGTTTATTATAGCAACTTTTAGCCATTGTCAGCAAAAAAGGGTAAATGGCAATTCGGGTGCCAGATACCTCATTAAGATATGCACGGCCACTGCATTTTTTGCCTAGGCCGAGAGCACAATCATACCTCTTGCTCGATCTGTCAATCCTTCAATGTTCTTCGTGTTTCACTGTTGTAGTCATCACCTGTGGGTTATCCCTGCTTGGGTAGCCCACGGTCAGCCCAAATACCAGAGTCAGTGTTTTCTGCGTTGGCTGCTGTCGCTTGCTGCCTGACGTCAGGTCATCAGTGCTATAAAGGAAGTCAGCCGATGCCATTAAGTCAGTCTTTTTTGCAGCGGAGCCCATAGCAGAAGCAGTTTGCAAGTGTGCTGGTCAGTCACTACCAGAGTTTGAATTACAGCTGAAAACATCTAAAGCTAAGTACCCCATTGGTGATCCTTTTTTCTTGCACTAACCGATGTCCGAAAAAGTTAATTGTATCGCCTGTGGAAAGCATATACCACGCTGAGACTTCATTCATACTGCGTCCCTTGTTAAGGCCCAGACCACGATGTCCCCCATTGCCGGTTCTGTGCCCTCTTTAACACAAGAACCATTCGTCGTAGAGCCCTTATTGTAGCCAGGTTTTTTCATCTTCCATCTTGACATTCCAAAATGGTGTCAGTCAGCCAACAATCCGTAGACCTTCTGAAAAAACTTAAGGATAAAGATAGAGACAGACCACACAAGGCTAAGCCTTACGACGACTCTACTGCTAAGCAGGTTGTCAGTTCTCCGGAATTCAGTGAGGCGCCTTTGCAGCCCCTGATGCCCGATTCGATACCTTCGCATGCCTCTACCAAGACCCTTTAGGAGTCCAGTATGCTGCATAAATCTTCTTTGTCTTCCGAACCTTTGGTTGTCTCTGCCTTGGTTGGGTCCGGAGCCGTGACGCAGGCAACAGGCTTCCAAGGAGGTTTTTCACACTACCGTATCTAGACAAAAAAAGATGTCTTCTTCTCCAACTACCGTTTCTCTCGGACTTATGGATACTCTTAGTCCTAGAAGCAAGGCCAGTCCTAGGAAAACTACCTCTAGCCACCATTTTATTCCTGCTCCACCAGCCCATGCTCGAATGCTTAAAATGGCAGAGGATCTTATCACCCTTATCAGGGGTAATCAGGCTACAACTTCTAAAAGGAAAAGAGACCTTTCTCCTGAAATACTGACAGAGCAGGATTCTGAGGAGTCTGATTATTCAGATTTTGAAGAGGAGCAACAACTTCTGACTGCTTATGAGCATTCCGATGCAGAAGAATCCATTCCTTCCGTCTCTCCACCAGAAGATCTTTCCTTTGCGGAAACCCTTCACACCCTTCAGGAACATTTCCACTGGGAATCCCAGTACTTCCCTCAGTCTAAGAAAAGACTGAGAGTTTCTAGACTGTCCTAGCACAGATACTTGGCCATCCCTCTAATCTTAGAGGTAGTTGATGATGTCTTCCATGAATCCAGCTTAACTCCTGACACCCTCCAACCTGCTCCCAGAAAACCTGACAGGTATTAGAGTACCTGATTCTCAGAAATACCTGTACAGAAATCCTGCTGCAGACCTGGAGGTCATTACACATGGACCAAAAGGAGCTAAGTCTAGTTCTGCAAAGAATCTTATTCCTTCTGGCAAGGACTCCAGAGCTTTGTACAGATGGGGTAAAAAAGTATGCACCTCTGCAACCTTAGCTATCAGAGCACTCAACTGTCAGTTCCACATGTTAAAATATCAACAGCACACTTTGGAACTATTAAAACAAAAGATTTCAACTTTTTCTGACTGTGCCAGTTCAAAAGAGTTGGATTTACTGCACTCTACTTGTCAAGTGGCTAAACTCTCAGTACACTGTGGATATGACACCCTAGTAGCCTCAAGCAGGGCAGCAGTGTTAGTATCTGTCGTTAGGAGACATGCATGGTTGAAGGAACAACCTCTCCCTGATCTTGTCGCATCTAAATTACTTGATGCACCCTTGGATAAGGACCACTTGTTTGGAGTAAAAGCAGAAGAGGTGCTTAAAAAGATGGAAGACGAAGCAAAATCTATGCAAACAGTAAAGGATTTTCTTCAGGTACAGCCTCCTGGGTTCAGCAGGAATTTCCCCTGAAAATACTGGTCCTTTCCTGCACCTAGTAGACAGGGGAGGCAAAATAAGCCCTACAGGGACAGGCAACCCCAACTCCTATCCCCAGGGACAGCAGAGAACCAAACAGTGGACCACTTCCCCTCCAAAGGCAGGGAGATATTCTTCGTGTTTCACTGTTGCAGTCATCACATTTGGGTTATCCATGCCAGGGTAGCCCTTGGCTGGCCCGAATACAAGAGACTTTGTATTTCTGCGTTGGTTGCTGTCGCTTGAGGACTGACATCAGGTCGTCAGTAGTATAAAGTAAGGCAGCCGACGCCTTTAAACCAGTCTTTCTTGCCGTGTAGCCTGAAGCCGAAGCAGTTTGCACGAGTGCCGGTCGGCCGCTACCTGAGTTTTCGTCTACTGAATTGAAGTTGTCTTCTAAAGCTAAGTACCCCATTGGGGATCCTTTTTTTCTTGCACTAACAGATGTCAGAAAAAGTTAATAATTGTCTCGTCTGTGGAAAGCAAATACCACACCGAGACTTCCACTCTTCTTACTGCATCACTTGTTTAGGCCCAGACCATGACGTCCCCCATTGACGCTTCTGTACTTTGTTCAACGCCAGAACCGTCAGTCATTGGGCCCTTATTGTAGCCAGATATTTTCACTTACAGTCTTCGAATTCCGATATGACTTCGGTAAGCCATCCGATAGCAGATCTTCCAAAAAGTAAAGATAAATAGAGACAGACCGCACAGGTCCAAACCTTAAACAAAAAAAGTCTTCCTTTCCTGCTTGGGCAGAATCTAAAGATTTGCAAGAGTTAATGCATTCTACAAATCAGGTAGCTAAACGCACCTTGCACTGTGGTTTCGACACCCTAGAAGCTTCTTGCAGGGCAGCAGTCACTGGATCTGTCATTAGAAGGCATGCATGGCTTAAGGAACAGCCCCTGTCAAATCTAAATTTCTGGATGCCCCCTTGCACAAAGATAACTTATTTGGCATAAAGGCAGAAGAGGTCTTAAAAAAAAAGATGGAAGAAAAAACAAAATCTATGCAAACAGTTAAAGATTTCTTGCAGGTCCAGCCCCCTAGGTTCAGCAGGCATTGTCCCTCCAAACGCTGGTCCTTTCCTGCTTCCAGTAAACTGGTCCAGCCTAGGCCCACTTAAAACAGACCCCCCCCCCTCGACAGCAGCCACAGGAAATGCAAAGATCTAAGCAGTGGGCTACCTCCACTTCAAAACCAGGGAGTTCTAAATCACCACCTTATGGTAATAACTCACAATGACTCACCACCTCCACTGCTTCCCTCTGCCCACCTTCACTTACCTCTTGGAGGAAAACTCTCCTTTCAGTCAAGCACCTGGGCCACCTTTATCAAGAACCACTGGGTTCTGAACATTGGGTCTCAGCGGTACAAATTTTCCTTCCACACCCTTCCAGCCCCAAAAGGGTTCCCAGATCTACCTCCAAATCAGTTGGCATAGGCTCAAAAGCAAATCCTTTCCCTGCTCTCTTTGAGGGCAATAGAGCACATTCCTGTGGAACAGATAGGCCAAGGTTTCTACTCCAGACTATTTCTGGTACCCAGAAAAGAGGGCACATGGCGCCCCATCCTCGATCTATCCATTCTAAACACCTTCCTGGTGATTCCAAAATTCAAAATGCTCACCCTCCAGCAGCTGCTACCCATGCTCTCCAAGGACACTTGGCTAGCCACCTTAGATCTGAAAGAGGTCTACCTCCACATTCCTATCAGGGAATCATGCAGGAAATATTTCCGCTCCAGGGCAGGATCTCACCACTTTCTATTCTCTGCACTTCCCTTTGGCTTATCTATTGCTTCTAGAGTTTTAAAAAAAATGTCTGGCTCCAGCCATTGCCTTTTGCAGACAAAGAAATATTCAGATTTAACCCTTACTTAGACGACTGCCTTATTCAGGCAGACCTCCAGGAAAAGCTGCTCAAGCACCTGGCATTTGTAAAGACCCTCCGAACCTCTCTAGGGTACACAATCGATGAAAAGAAATCCAAGCTGGTGCCTACCCAAAGGATAATCTTCCTTGGGAGCAAGTCTGGACACAGCATCCCAGATGGCGTACCTTACACCAGAGAAACACATTTTCCTGTACAACCTACTTCTTTCCACTATCTACCAGGCCCCAGCTAACTGCAAGTAAGTTCCTGCAAGCTCTGGGGTTCATGGCATCTTGCCTACTACTCATTCCATATGCTAGACTGCATATAAGGAAACTGTAATGGCACCTAAAGAGCCTTTGGTGTCAACACTCTCAAGACCTGAAAACTCTTCTACCTATAATTCCTTGCCTCAAAAAAGGATGTTAAGTTGTCTATCTCGCCTTCATTCTTGCTGGATGGGTTCGGAGCCGACCTCGGCTCCGACTCGGCCACTCTAAAAGCTCGAGAGTTGGTTCCACCGGCTTGAGGCTCCCCTTATATCCCACAATGCTAGGCGTGAGTTACCTCAGATCTCGTTTGCCGCTACAGCGATCGAGGTGTTTGGTTTCTACCGGCTTCTTGGTGAGTAACTTTGGAGTAAAATTTAGTATACTTAAACCCCTTTAGTTTTAATTTTAACAGTTGTTTCCCTTAGTTTAGTGGATTTTCTCCCCCTTTCTCTCTAAAATCCCATTTTTTCCACAAGAACTTATAAGTTCTTCCCTCGGGCCTTTGGGCCTTTTTTTTCTTCCATCCCCTAGTGGTGTGTGTGTGTTTTTTCTCAGAATTTAAAACTTTGGTAGTTTGTTTTATTTTTTGAGTTTAAAATAGGATAGGGTGTAATCAGTGTGTTTGACTGGGTGTGTGTGATTACACTTTTTTCTAAAATGTCTAAAGACTCAAAGGTCTCAGGCTTCAAGAAGTGTGACTCGTGCTGTCAGAAAATGTCTCTGACAGACCGTCACACTTCTTGTGTCTACTGCCTGGGACCTTTGCACCTGCAGGACTCCTGTGCTGTATGACACGGCTTCAGCCCCAGGGTCCTGCAGGAAAGAAAAAACAAACTGATTTTGAGAGGTTTACTCAAGCCTGAGGGTTCCCTTACTGTCTCTTCGGGAAAGTCCTCCAAGGCTTCTAGGTCCTCGGCTCCAGCTACTGAGCCGAGACCTAAGGCTACGAAACCTCCGTCTACATCGGCTCCGGCTGGAGCCGATGAGTCTCAGTCTACAGTTTCTGTGGTTTCCTCGGCTCCGGCTGGAGCCGAGGTATTGGAAATTCCTGTGTCGGTTCCGACCAGACCTTCGGAACCGAAATCTAGAAAGAGGTCTAGGTCACCGTCCCTTGGCTCCGTTCATTCGGCTCCAGCATCTCCTCTGCTGTGTGAACGGAGCCATAGATCTCACTCCTCTAGGTCATTGAGGCTGTCGGACCATGACCTTCAGAGGGTAGTGAGTCGACTTCTTAAGTCCGAGGCACTGGCCCAAATGCTTCAGAGCCCGACTCATCAGTCGATGCCTGACCCTGTCCCTCATTATGTTCCTCCTCCGACTCCATCGAGCTCGGAGCCGGGGCGTTTCGGAACCGAGACTGTGGTAGCGTCTGAGCCGATACAAATGTCTTCGGCTCCATCGTCGGCTCCGATTTCTTCCTTAGAAGAATCTCGGCGCCGGACTTCCATCGTCGGGTCCGAGGGGTGAGTGGCATCGGACCCTTGTCCGACCCCCTTCGGCGCTGGTGAGTTCGGCTCCGACATCGGCCTCAGAGCCATCACTGTCGGTGCCGAGGGAGGTTTTTAGCTTTTCGGAGCGGGGACCTCTGGCTCTGCCTGACAGGGGTGCGTTCGAGGTCATGCGGAGTGTGTTAGAACCTGGTTCTACTCCACAGTCGGCTCCGTCCGCCCCTCCCTCTTCGGTGCCTCAGGTCAAGTCGACTCACTCCCTCATCCCGGACCGCAGAGAGCCAGCTCCTCAGGAATCCCCTGTGGGGATCTCATCCTCTTCCGAGGCCTCTCCTGATTTGGCAGAAGAGCCCCCTCGGAAGAGAAAGTGTAAGAGGAAACACATAGACTCACCTGAGTCCGTCACCTCTGACACAGATTTAGAGGATTCGAGGGTTCCCCGTTCCCCTTCTGAAGATGTCTCATTTGCAGACATTCTAGAAATCCTTAAGCAGAGGGAAATTGGCCAGCCCTCAACCCTTCGGAGGATGAATCTGTGTACCTTGAGGCGTTTGGCTCTCGTCCTTCCACCTCCTGGGTGTCTCCCTTGACCCCCTCATGCAGGTGGTAGCAAAAGGCATGGACGGCTCCTGATTCAGTGGACCCCACTCCCAGGAGACCCTCAAAATTCATTACAGCACCAGCAGATAAACAGTTTCTGACAAAAGGAGTTTCTGTGGATGCTATGGTGGTTGCTGCTGCCACTAAGAAGGAACTAGCTGATCCTTCAGTGCCTGTCCATCCACCTAACAAGCAATCTAGGTCCATGGACAGGTACGGAAGCGGATGTTCTCGTCAGCGACCTTTGCAATGCGTCGCTGAACTACCTATGCCATTTTACTGCCTTCAAAGGGACTTGATCAAAGAAGCGAGTGATATGTTGAAGGATCCTACAGCTGCGGGTTTTCAAGACAAGATGAACACTCAGCTGGCTACCCTGAACTCCATAGCTAACTCCTCCATGCGCCCTTTCAGTATGCGGCTGATGGAGCGAGCAGGGCCGCAGGAACAGGAGTGGCCTTACGTAGGCATGCCTGGATGCGGTTATGCAACTTTGCGGACCCCTTTAAAACGTCGTTCACTAATTCCCCATTTGATGGATCATCTCTTTTTGGTCCTCAAGTGAAAGAAACCTTGACTAGGTGCGAGACTGATGGCAAGACTCTTTCTGCCGTCGGAGTCCGTTTTTCTACTCCTTCTAGGCCTTACCCCAAGGGCCAGAAAAGTGGGAAAATGTGGTTCATAAACAATCTCAAGGGACTTCGCCTGACGACAGAGTCGGTTCCCGCCAGAGGCAGAGGGGAACAACAATGGTAGACGACGCCCTAGAGGCAGAGGGGGTCCGCAGAACCAGGGCAATCGAGAAACTTTCTCCGATAAGCCCTTTCAGCATCCCTGAGGTGTTGCCCGACTGTCCACCTTCGGAGGCAGTCGGGGAAGATTGTCACTGTACCCAGAAGCCTGGCTATCCCTAACTCGAGACAAGTGGGTACAGTCCATCATTTACGAAGGCTATTCCATTCCCTTTCTTTGCATTCCAAACCGATCAAAAAAATCCCTTCCAGATGTTCCACCCGCTCAAAGGGATCTTGCAGCTTTGGAAGTTTCAAAACTGCTTGCAAAAAGAGCAATTCAACCAGTTCCAGCAGACCAGCAAGGATCCGGAATCTACTCCAGGTTCTTTTTAGTTCCAAAAAAAACAGGGGACTGGAGACCAATTTTGGATCTCAGTATCTTGAACAAGTCAGTCAAGAAAACACGATTTCGGATGGTCACGCTACAGTCCATACTTCCCCTATTGGGAAGAAAAAACTGGATGTGCTCCATAGACCTTCAGGATGCGTACTATCATGTAAAAATGAACAGATGCTCCAGAAGATTTCTCCGCTTCAGGCTGGGAACCAGTCATTTTCAATTCAGAGCCCTGCCCTTTGGACTCACCACTGCCCCCCGGGTGTTTACCAAATGTATGGCAGTGGTAGCTTCTCACCTGAGACGTCAAGGATTCCAGGTGTTTCCATATTTGGACGACTGGCTCCTTACAGCTCCCACCGAGCATCTTCTTCTCACAGCCAGGGACTACACCTTTCGCACTTGTCAAAACTTAGGCATTTCAATAAATTGCGAAAAGTCTGTTTTGTCGCCTTGTCGTGTTATTACCTTCATAGGTGCAATTCTAGACACAGTCAACATGTCTGCGAGGCTAACAGATCAGAGAATAACAGACATACAAAAACTGGTCTCGCTCATCTTCAGCAGCAACAGAGTCAAAGCCAGGTTAGTTCTGAAAGTATTGGGGATTATGGTGGCTGCCATACCTTTGCTTCCATTAGCCAGATTCCACATGAGAATCCTTCAATGGATGCTCTTCACACAATGGTCATACCAGCAACTTCCGATGTCCCACACCATTATGATCACGCAAACATGCAGGAATCATCTTCTGTGGTGGATGTCTTCCCCTCAGCTCTTATTGGGAAGACCCTTTGTTCCTCCCCCTCCGGTTGCTACACTGACAACGGACGCCTCCCTGATCGGGTGGGGGGGGGGGCATTATCAGGGCAGAACTGTCCAGGGCACATGGCAACCAGAAGAATGCCACTTGCACATAAATGTTCTAGAGATGAGAGCAGTGCTTTTAGCATTGCAAGCCCTTCAAGACTCTCTTCCCTTGGGAACGATAGCAATCCAGACGGACAATATGTCTGTCGTGTAGTATATCAACAAACAAGGCGGAACCAGGTCCTACCCCCTGTGTCGAGAAGCACTCAGACTGTGGCAATGGGCGATTTCTTCTCAGCGCTTTCTGATAGCAACGCACATCCCTGGGAAGTCCAATCAAATCGCGGACAAGTTGAGCAGAGCTATCCTCATGCCTCACGAGTGGTCTCTGAAAGACTCTGTTGTGAGAGAAATTTTTCTCAAGTGGGGTCAGCCTTGCTGCGACCTTTTTGCTACTCCCCAAAACAGCAAGTGCAGAGATTATTTCACCCTATTCCCTTTACCAGGCCAGCCCAGCAGAGACGCTCTAGTCCAAGTTTGGCCCCGGGGACTTCTGTATGCATGTCCTCCCTTCCCACTAATCTCTCAAGTGATACAGAAAGCTATCGCTCAGAAGGCCTCGTTGATCCTCATTGCTCCTTACTGGCCTCGACAGGTTTGGTTCCCCTTTCTGCATCATTTTCTGTTGCAGCGACCTTGGCATCTGGACCTAGTTCCAGATCTTTTGATCCATCAGTCGGGTCAGTTTCATCGCTCCCTTCCCTCTCTGAACCTCACTGCTTGGTTCCTCCAATTCCAACCTTAGCCAGGCTTCCTCAAATATCTCACTCTGTTCGAGATATTTTGATAGCTTCCCATAAATCTTCCACTAGAAAGATTTATTTGAGTAAGTGGAAACGTTTGCCTATTGGGCTCAAGGAAGGGACATAGATCCTTTCACTGCTTCCATCCAAATGGTCCTTGATTTTCTAGCTGAACTCTTCCATGCAGGTTCATCTCCTTCTACTCTTAAAGTTCAACTGGCAGCTATTTCTAACTTTCATGTGGGTATTTCAGAGTCTGCCATAATGTCCCACAAGCTTTGCAAAGCCTTTTGAAAGGAGTTTTTCTACTCAGACCTCCTATAAAAAATCCTCCTCCTCCTTGGGACCTAAATTTAGTTCTTAGTTCTTTGATTCTTCCCCTTTCGAACCTGCAGCCTCCTGTTCTTTAAAATTGCTATCATGGAAGACTCTCTTTCTGGTAGCTATTACTTCAGCTAGAAGAGTTTCAGAACTTCATGCACTCAGCTGTTGACCTCCTTATCTGTTGTTCCATAAGGACAGGGTATCTTCTGAACCAACCCGTCCTTTTTGCCTAAGATGGCCTCGGCGTCTAACCTAAATCAAAGCATTGACCTCCCTGTGTTTTTTCCAGAATATTCCAATGGGTCTGAACAAAAATTGCATTGGCTAGATGTTCATCGTCAGTTAAGGTACTATTTGGATAGAACCAAACAATTCAGAAAATCTGACCAGCTGTTTGTCTCCTATGCAGAAGGCAGAAAGGGACTTTCAGTTTCAAAGGTATCATTATCTAGATGGCTAACATCTCTGATTTCCCTTGTTTATGAAATTAGACACCAAAAGCTGCCTAACAAACCTAAAGCCCATTCCACCAGAGCTTTGGCTACTTCTATAGCCTTCCAAGACAGACTGCCTATTGACACCATTTGTGCAGCGGCTACTTGGGCTACTCCTCACACTTTCATTTCTCATTATAAGTTGGATTTAGCTTCTAGGCATAGAGCTAACTTTGGTTCCACTGTTCTCAAGAGTCTGTTCCGTTAGGCCACCCGGGACAAGGTGCTAGGGACGCGGTCCCATCCAGCAAGAATGAAGGCGAGATAGACAACTTAACATATAGAAGTTATGTTCTTACCATAACGTTCCATGTTAGTTGTCTTCTTCTCGCCTTCTTCTTGCGTCCCACCCTCCTTCCCCCTGACCTGAAAGACCTAGAGGAGTGTTGATTGTGACCTCTCTTTCTACCACCTCTTACTTTAGGTATATGCTACTGTGCATATTTTCCTGGATCAGGATGCAGGTCACCCTTCTCTTCTCCCTGGTTTATAGAGGTGGACTTTGTTTATAGTTATTCTGTTACTAGTATAAGCTGGGTCTAGCTTACAAACGAGATCTGAGGTAACTCACGCCTAGCATTGTGGGATATAAGGGGAGCCTCGAGCCGGTGGAACCAACTCTCGAGCTTTTAGAGTGGCCAAGTCGGAGCCGAGGTCGGCTCCGAACCCATCCAGCAAGAAGAAGGCGAGAAGAAGACAACTAACATGGAACGTTATGGTAAGAACATAACTTCTATTTTTCTTTGGTGGGCAACAGCATGCTCCCTCAGCAAGGGACTGCCCCCCCCCCGACCCTCCCACTGATGCATCAGACTACGCTTGGGATGCACATCTGGATGGCAGGTGCATAGAGGGCCAATGTAGCCCACAACAAATTCCTCTGCACATCAGTCAAAAAGAGATCATGGCTGTGCAGCGCGCCTTGCTAGCTTTCAAGCCCCTGCTCTCTCCAGGTGCTCTCCTGATCAAAACAGACAACACTACTGCAATGTGGTATATCAACAAGCAGGGAGGGACTCACTCCTACCCTCTATGCAGGGTGGCCATGACCCTTTAGCACACAGCCTTTGCCATGCAACTACACCTGTTAGCACAATTCCTACCAGACACTCTCAACTCTGGCAGACCAATTAAGCAGAAATCTTCTGGACCCTCATGAGTGGCAACTCAACAGAAGTACCTTAACCCTAATAACACAGAAATGGGGAACCCCGAAGGTCGACCTCTTTGCCTCCCACATCATCCGTCAGCTCAACAAATACTTCACCAGGGAGCATCACTGCATGGCTTGGAAAGTGGATGCCCTGTCCTTCCAGTGGGTCAATCTATCGGTCTATGCCTTTACTCCTCTACCTCTCATCCCCTAGGTACTACTCAAAATAAGGGAGGAAAAACCAAGGACCATTCTTATAGCTCCAGACTGGCCCTGGCAACACTGGTACCCCTTGCTGTGCAGCCTGTCCCCGCTGCCTCCATGGCATCTTCCTCAGATTCCAAACCCCTTGACTCAGAGGGGAATTCATGCATTTCCAATTGCAGACACACAGTTTGGCAGCTTGGTTTATTCCCTAACCCTGAACCAATCTGCCAGCCTCAGTTAAGTTTTGGATGTTATCCATGAGGCCAGATGCCCCTAGGACCAGAAAGCCTTATGCAGATAAATGGAAAAGGTTCTGCACCTGGATCCAGGCTAAGAGAGCCAGTACAGCACAGCCCTCCCTACCTCTCATCCTGGAATACTTAGCTGACCTACTGTACATCGTCCTCTCCTTCTCCTCCATAAAAATTCATGCCTCTACTATTTCTGCTCGTTTTCACATTGAGCAGCCCCTTTTTCACACCCTTTGATCAAACTGCTCCTAAGAGGGGCTAGCAACTTGAGGCCACCCAGAAGGGCACCAACATCAGCTTGGGATCTTAACTGTGTATTGGAAAAGCTCACCCTGCCCCCTTTCGAACCAACTTCCTCTGCAGAGCTAAAAGTTCTCTACTGGAAGACAGCATTCCTTCTGGCCATCACTTCAGCCAAAAGAGTCTCTGAACTGCAAGCACTCGTGGCTCTGGAACCCTTCATCATCTTCCATGCAGACAGGGTATCCCTCAGAACTAACCCATCCTTCATGTCCAAGATGGTCTCCAGTGTTGCTCTCAACCAATCCATTCATTTGCCCATTTTTTTCGTAATCGCCAGAACAAGGGGGAAAGGATTCTTCACTCTCTAGATGTGTAGAGACGGCTCAGATACTATCTAGACAGGAAATCCTTCAGAAAGTCAGATCAATTGCTGGATTAGCTTTGCTACAGGGGCAGAAGATAAAGCTAACTTCAAGAAAACCATTTCCAAATGGATAGCACACTGCATCAATTTCTGCTACAAACAGCATGAAAAGCCTCCCCAGGGGGACAGGACACACTCCACCAGGGCAGCCTCCACCTCTGCAGCTTTCCTCAGAGGAGTTGCCACCAGGGACATCCTGGAGGCTGCCACCTGGACATCTCTTCACACGTTTGCCAGACATTACCACCTGCCTCTCTTCTCCAAATCCAGGCCAGGGTTTGCCTCTGCGGTCTTGCAGGGCATCCTAGCCAGCCCCTAGTTTCCTTGAATGCCTCCACCCATTTCCTCAGCTTTGGGAATAAACCCAAATGTGATGACTGCAACAGTGAAAAATGAAGAACATAGTACAGTTGTGTACCCTTACCATAAATGTAGATGCTCGAGTGTATGTATTCACTGTTGCACTCCTGGTTTCCTTCTCTCCATCCTTCTTTTCTTCTCTTTCTCCTTTTAGTACCATTCTTCCTTATTGTTCTCCTTTCCTTACAAGGGACATATTGGTATTTATTTTCTAGTGGTGGGGTTCTTCCACTAGAGCCTGGCCTCCTACTTGGGGGCTCCTGACAGGTTAGGGCAAGAAAAACTGATATAACGGTGTCTGCTGCCTTACTTTATACTACTGGCAACCTGATGTCAGTCCTCAAGCAACAGCAACTGACGCAGAAATACTAAGTCTCTGATATTCGGGATGGCCGAGGGCTACCCTGACAGGGATAATCCAAATGTGATGACTGCAACAGTGAATACACTTGAACATCTACATTTATGGTAAGTGCACACAACTATGTTCATCGTGTTTCACTGTTGCAGTGATTACTCTTGGGTTATCCTTCTGGCAGGCTACCCGCAGTCGGCCTGAATTCCAAAGTCTAGGTTGGCGTCGGTTGCTGTCGCCTCTTCCCTGATGTCAGTGCGCCAGGGGTATAAAAGATGCAGCCGACGCCATTTTCTTCGGTCTTTCTTGCTGCGCGGTGCCCGAAGCAAAAGCAGTTTGCAAGTGTCGGTCGGCTGACTCCTGAGATTTTCACAGATGAATTTCAGATCCGAAGTCTTCATTAAAGCTAAGTACCCCATTGGGGAAACTTTTTTCTTGCTCCAGACCGATGTCAGAAAAAGTTAACAATTGTATTTCTTGTGGGAAGCAAATACCTCATAAGGATTTTCATTCTTACTCTATTCCTTGCCTAGGTCCTGATCATAACTTTGCTAGCCGTCGGTTTTGTGCTAGATTCAACCAACGCAGTACTAAGCGTCTGTTTGATTTTGCTTTTCATTACTTTGGCTGAAAATTCAATTATATAATGCCGTTGGAACAGCCGACGACCGGAGTTTCTAAAAAAACGCAAGGAAAAAGAGAAGGACAGGCATCCGAGATCCAAAACAGACGACGAGGCTTACGCTTAGCCAGTCGCCGGTTCTCAGAGAGGTGCTTTTGCAGCCCCTGACACCCGCTACCTCAGAGCCACAGGCCACTGATGACTCGCACGTGGAGCCAGCTAGGCCTCTGGATACTCAAGGTATTGGACACTCGGAAATCATTCCCTCAGATGGGTCCGGAGCCGCTGAGCAGACATCGGCTTCTGAGGGTGTTTTCAGACATACACAGCTATATGTAAAGCCTACTTCAGCTTCCAAAGCAAAGACTAAAGCAGCTCTAAAGACAAAGAAACAAGTACAGCATTCTCAAGGACAAACTTCCATGCCTAAAAAACAGATGCTCAAAATGGCCGAAGACCTTATTGCCTTGATCAGGGGTTCCCATCCCCCTCCTGACAAGAGCCTTAGGCAAGAGACAAGACTATGACTCTTCAGATCAGGTTTCCATTTCCTCTAACTCCTCTTCTGCACAGGAATACTCTCTTCCTTCCTATGAGGATTCTGATGCTGAAGAATCTATCCTTTCAGCCTCTCCTCCTGAGGATTATTCTTTTGGGGAAACCCTGCATACCATGAGGGAGCACTTCCACTGGGAGAGCAAAGATTACTCAGAATCAAAGAAAAGGCTTAGAGATTTCCTTTTACCACCTCAGCACAGGCCTCTTGCTATTCCCCCTGTGCTAGACATTGTAGATTATGTATTTTCAGAGTCTGGCCTTTCTCCTGACTCCTTACCTCCAGCTCCTGTTAAACCAGACAGATACTACAGGGTTCCAGATTCACATAAATTTCTTTATAAAAACCCTGCTGCTGACCCAGAAACTATTTCTCAGGGTCCCAAAGGGGTGAAGGCCGCTACTGCAAAAAACCCTATCCCTTCTGACAGGGATTCAAGGGCACTAGACAGATGGGGGAAAAAAGGTTTACACTTCTGCTACTTTGGCTGTGAGGGCTTTAAATTGTCAATTTCATATGATTAAATATCAGCAATACTTAATGTCACTGTTAAAACAGAAAATGTTGGCCAATTCTGATTGTGCAGAAAACAAGGAAATGCAGGATTTATTGCATGCAACTGAACAAGTGGGAAAGCGTACATTGCAATGCGGTTTTGATTCTCTGGAGGCCTCCTGCAAGGCTGCAGTTACGGGTTCTGTCATTAGGAGGCATGTTTGGTTAAAGGAACAGCATCTGCCTGATCATGTTAAAGCAAAATTATTAGATGCTCCATTAGAGCTTGATACCTTATTTGGTGTTAAAGCAGAGGAGGTTTTGAAGAAAGTGGAGGACAAAGCAAAATCTATGCAGACAGTAAAAGTTTTCTTACAGGTTCAGCCACCAAGATTTAGCAGGAACTGGCCTACAAAGAATTGGTCCTTTCCCATGTCGGACAAGCCACAAAGAGGCAGATACAGACACCCCAGAGGCAGATCCCAGCCACAGGGCTCATACAGGCCTAAACAGTGGGGCACTTCTACCTCCAAAAGTGGAGAAGATAAATCACAGCCATACAGGAAACAGTCCCAATGACTTGCCTCTACCAGCACCAAGCACTTATCTTCTTGCAGCCCCCTTAGGGGGAAAGCTAGCACTTTTCTCTCAAAATTGGCACATGATCACCCAGGACAAATGGGTATTGAATATAGTGTCCCAGGGCTACAGGTTCCACTTTCACACCCTGCCAAAGGCAAAAGGTATGCCAAACCTGCCACACAATCAATGGGCAGAGGCACAAAAACAAGTTTCGTCCCTTATGAACATGAGGGCCATTCAGCAAGTACCACAGCAAGAGCAGGGACAAGGATTTTATTCTACTTTTCTTGGTACCCAGAAAGGACAAAGCCTGGAGATCAATAATGGACCTGTCTATTCTAAACACATTTCTGGACGTTCCAAAATTCAAAATGTTAACTCTGCTGCAGCTTCTGCCCATGCTGGGCAAGAAGGCTTGGCTTGTAACTTTGGACCTAAAAGAGGCATACCTGCATATCCCAATCAGACAATCTTGCAGAAGATACCTCAGATTTATAGCTGGCTCAATGCACTATCAATTCTTTGACTGCCCATTGGCTTATCTACTGCGCCCAGGGTCTTCACAAAATGCCTGGCATCAGTAATTGCATTTTGCAGACAAAGAGGAATTCAAATATATCCTTACTTGGACGACTGCCTTATACAAGCAGAGAACAAGGACATTCTACTAAAACATCTGGCGTTCGTAAAAAGATTATTAGTTTGTCTAGGGTACACAGTAAACAAAAAGAAATCAAAACTAGTACCCCCTCAAGAGATAATATTCCTGGGTGCAAGCTTAAATACAACTACCCAGATGGCTTATCTCACGCCAGACAAACAAAGACAACTGACTTCTTACTTCCAAATGTTGGCAGCAAAGACCCAGTTATCTGCAAGAAAAATTCTGCAGGCTTTGGGCTTCATGGCATCCTGCATTCTGCTAATTCCATATGCCAGACTGCATATGAGGAAACTTCAGTGGTACCTAAAAAGTGTTTGGACTCAACATTGTCAAAGCCTGGAAGCATTAATTACCCTCATTCCCTGCCTGCAACAGGAGTTTCGATGGTGGACACAGGCCTGTCACCTCAACAAGGGACAGCCATTCACTCTACCCACAGCCAGGCAGTCAATAAGAATAGATGCATCAGATTATGCCTGGGGAGCCCATATGGCAGGAAAATGTGTTCAGGGCACATGGCCCACAAGTCAAATGCATCTACATATCAATCAGAAAGAGATGCTAGCTTTTAAGAATGCCCTGACAGCTTTCAAGGATCTACTCCATCCAGGACAACTACTGATAAGGACGGACAATACTACAGTCATGTGGTACATAAGCAGGGAGGCACACATTCCTACCCCCTCTGCAGACAAGCCATGACTTTGTGGGACACAGCATTGGCTTAAGTACACCTGCAAGCACAATTCCTGCCAGGAAAGAACAATACTCTGGCAGACGAACTAAGCAGAAACCTCACGGATCCCCACGAGTGGAAACTGGATCCACAAGTCTTCAGCATGATAACAAAGGAATGGGGATGCCCAGACATAGATCTATTTGCCTCCCCTCACAACTGCCAACTGCAGAGATTCTGCACAGGGACTTATCACAAGCAAGCATGGAAAGTGGATGCTCTATCATTCAGCAGGAAAAGTCTAACAGTATATGCCTTTCCTCCTCTGCCTCTCCTCCCCAAGGTACTCCTAAAGGTCAGACGAGAAGCCAAGAATGATTCTGATTGCCCCAGACTGGCCACGCCAGCACTGGTACCCAATCATAAAAAGCTTGTCTCAACGCCTAGCCTGGACATTGCCTCTAATTCCTCACTTACTGACCCAGCAAAACAATCAGATTCTGCACAGCCAACTCAGGACCCTAAATCTGGCAGCATGGCGGATACTGTAACCATTCAAAACACACCTCTCTCTAAAGCAGTGATGGATGTTATTTTGGAAGCCAGGAGGCCCAGTACCAGAAAATCTTATGCTGAAAAATGGAAAAGATTCTGTGCTTGGAACCAGGCACAAGGAATTGACACATCTGTACCAAATATTCCTCAGATTTTACAATACCTAACTGAGATGCTGGACAAAGGCCTATCCTTTTCATTAGTTAAAATTCATGCCTTTGCCATTTCAGCTCACTGCAATACGGAACCTCCTGTTTCTTCCCCATCCATTGCTAAGGCAGTACCTCAGAGGGGCCAGAAACATAAGACCTCCAAGGAGAGCCCCAATACCTGCATGGGACCTCAATTATATCTTGGAAAAACTCACACTGCTGCCTTTTGAACCAGCCAATACAGCTGATATAAAGTTTTTATCTTGGAAAACAGCTCTGCTCCTAGCAATAACCTCTGCAAGACTAGTTTGAGTTACAGGCACTCATGACTGTGGAACCTTTCATCATTTTCCATCCAGACAGGGTTTCTCTAAGGACGAACCCAACATTTATGTCTAAGGTAGTGTCCAGTTTGGCCCTTAACCAAACCATTCATTTGCCTACCTTTTATCAAAACCCACAGAATAAGGATGAGAGACTTCTGCATTCTTATCTCAAAACATACAATTTCAAAATGGATAGGCCACTGCATTCGTTTCTGCTACTCACAAAATGGAAATCAGTGCCCAAGGGCATTAGGCCTCATTCAACCAGGGCAGCAGCCTTTCTCAGAGGAGTACCAGCCAAAGACATTTTAGAGGCTGCAACTTGGAGTTCAGTGCACACTTTTACAAAGCACTACCATTTACCTGTCTACTCTAAATCCAGAGCAGGCTTTGCCACTGCAGTTCTGCAGGGCCTTATAACCTCTCCTAATCCTATTTAGGCCCAGCCACCCAACCTCAGCTTTGGGATTCAACCCAAGAGTAATGACTGCAACAGTGAAACACGATGAACATAGTACAGTTGTGTACCTACCATAAATGTAGATGTTCGAGTGTATTCACTGTTGCAGTCCAGGTTACCCACCCACCATCCCCCTTTTCTTTGCTGGGAATTACCTATACTTCCCTGTCTTATACAACCTATGTGGTGTATTTGCTTGTGGATGAAGGAAATGTTTATTTTACTGCATGCATAATTATTGGCATAATTTTTTAGCCTACCATTTTGGGGGCACCTGACATCTAGGGCAAGAAAAACTGAAGAAAATGGCGTTGGCTGCATCTTTTATACCCCTGGTGCACTGACGTCAGGGAAGAGGTGACAGCAACCGACGCCGGACCTAGACTTTAGAATTCAGGCCACCTGCGGGTAGCCTGCCAGCAGGATAACCCAAGAGTGATGACTGCAATAGTGAATACACTTGAACATCTACATTTATGGTAGGTACACAACTGTACTATACTTTCTAAGCCATCCTTCTATGGCAAAAACTCTCAATGATCCCCTCTGCCCTCTTTTCACTCACTAAAAACTAGGAGGAGGACTCTTCTGCAAAGAAAATTGGCTTTCTGTAACAAAGGACCAATGGGTCCTAAAGATCATTTCTCAGGGATACAGATTCTCCTTCAACGAACTCCCAATTCTAAGAGGGTACCCAGACTTACCTCCAAATCAGGGGGCAGATGCATTGAAACAAGTCCAAACTCTCATATCCCAAGGGGCAGTTGAACCTTTCCCTTCAGATCAAACGGGCAAAGGCTTTTATTCCAGACTATTCCTTGTTTCCAGACAAGAGGGCACTTGGTGCCCCATCCTGGATCTATCCATTCTGGACACCTTCCTGGTGGTCTCCAAATTCAAAATGCTAACTTTGCAGCAGCTGCTACTTATGCTGACAAATGCCTGGTTAGTCACCCTAGATCTAAAAGATGCCTACCCTCTACATCCCCATAAGGAAATCCTGCAGGAAATTCCTTCACTTCAGAGCAGGCTCAAACACTTTCAGTTCTCTATGCTACTGTTTGGCTTATCTACTGCTCCCAGGGTATTCACCAAATGCTTAGCCCTGGCCATAACCTTTTGCATTCAGAAAAATATACAAATTTACCTTTATCTGGAAGACTGCCTCATTCAGGCAGATTGCAAAGAAAAGCTCCTCAAGGGCCTCCTCTTTGTCAAAACTCTCCTAACCTCCTTAGGGTACATCATCAACGAGAAGAAATCAAAGCAAGCAACGTCCAGGAAGATCATTTTCTTTGGAGCACTGCTGGACACAGCATCCCAAATGGCCTTCCTATCCCCTGAAAAGCAGAACTTCCTGCCTCTCTCTTTTACCCAGCTAGCTTCAAGAAGTCACCTCACTGCGATCAAATTTCTGCAATCCTTGGAATACATGGCATCTTGCATCATTCTAATTCGTCTGGCCAGGCTTCACATGAGAATTTCAGTGGTACCTAAAGAACCTTTGGTGTCAGCACTCTCAACTTCTAGAGACCTCTCTCCCTGTGATCTCCTGTATAAGGGCAGAGTTTCTCTGGTGGGCAGGGGCTTATGCCCAGAATAAAGGTCTTCCCTTCGCCCTCTGCCCAATCGGGCAGACCATTACCACCGGCGCCTCAGAAATAGCTTGGGACACTCACCTAAAAGGCAAGTGCATCCAAGGTCTTTGGGATGCCCAGCACCTTCCTTTACGTATCAACCAGAAGGAAATGATGGCAGTACAAAAGGCTCTCTCATCCTTCAAACCCCATCTCAAGCCAGGGGTTCTCTGTATCAAAACAGACAGCACCACAGTAATGTGGTGCATCAACAAACAGGGAGGGGACCCATCTTACTCTCTGCACAGGCTGGCCATGAACTTCTGGCTGATAGCCTCTTCCATGGGGCTACACCTGATAGCCCAGTACCTACCAGGGATCAGTAACACCCTTGCAGACCACTTAAACAGAAACGTACTGGACTCCCATGAATGGAAGCTCCACAGAAAAATCTTTTTACAAATCACTCAGGCTTGGAGTAACTCCGGAGGTGGATCTCTTTGCTTCACATCTCAACCATCAGCTGAAAAAATTGTGTACCAGGGAGAATCACCACCTAGCATGGAAAGTTGATGCCTTGACCTTCCCCTGGAACATCCTCTTTGTGTATGCATTCCCTCCTCTGCCTCTTATTCCAAAGGTACTGATCAAAATAAGGGAGGAGAGACCAAAGGCCATCCTCACTGCTCCAGATTGGCCCAGACAACATTGGTACCCCTTACTGTGCAGCCTGACCTTGCAGCCTCCCAGCCAGTTTTGCCTGATCTCTGACCTCTTAACTCCGGTGGGGGGGGATGCTGCGCCCACACTTGCAGACTCTCAAACTGTCAGCATGGCTAATACTCTAAAGGGAAACAAGGGGCCCCTGTTAAGTAAACAGGTCCTAGACATTATCACAGAGGCCAGAAGGCCCAGCACCAGAAAATCTTACTCAGGAAAATGGAAAAGATTCTGCTCCTGGAGCCAGTCCAGAGGGGGCAATACCGCACAACCTTCCATCTGTCTTATCCTACACTACCTGGCAGAGCTACTTAATAGTGGCCTCTCCTTCTCCTCTATTAAAATCCACCCCTCAGCTATTTCAGCTCATTTTGATACAAAACCGCCCCTGTTCTCCCATCCTTTAATTAAACAATTCCTCAGAGGGGCTTCTAATATCAGACCTCCCAGAAGGCCACCCAGTGTAGCCTGGGACCTGAATTATGTTTTGAAAAAACTAACTTATCCTCCCTTTGAACCTGCTGCTTCAGCAGAACTAAGATACCTCTCCTGGAAGACTGCTTTCTCCTAGCTATCACCTCAGCCAGAAGGGTTTCAGAACTTCAGGCACTGATGGCCATTGACCCCTTAATCATCTTCCATGCAGACAGGGTCTCCCTGAGGACTAATCCCTCCTTTATGCCCAAGGTGGTATCTAATGTAACTTTCAACCAGGCCATACATCTACCCACCTTCTTTCCTAACCCTCAAAACAAGGGGGAAAGAATTCTGCACTCACTAGACGTGCACAGACAGCTCGGATACTATCTGGACCGACTGTACTACATCTATCAGGAAAACAGACCAACTACTTGTCAGCTTTGCCCCAGGGGCGGAGTAGAACCCCATTTCTAAACAAACCATTTTCAAATGGATATCACACTGTACCCATTTCTGCTACAGATTGCATGGGACCCCCCCCCCCCCAAGTCTATTCAAACACATTCCACTAGGGTAGTCTCCACTTTCACAGCATTCCTCAGAGAAGTTCCCACCAGGGACATCCTGGAAACTGCCACTTGGACTTCTGTCCATATCTTTACCGAATGTTACCACCTACTTCTATTTTCTAAGGCTGGGACAGGGTTTGCCTCTGCACTTCTGCAGGGCATGCTGTGACCCATTCCTAGGTCTCTTACTAATCCTACCATTCCTTTTCTCAGCTTTGGGAATCCTCCGACAGGTGATGACTGCAACAGTGAAACACAAAGAACGAAGTACAGTTCTGTACACTAACCATAAATGTAGATATTCAAGTGTATTCACTGTTGCAGTCCTGGTTTCCCACCCTCCTTCCGCCTTACATCTTCTTTCTTTAGGGAGACACAAGTTTCTAATGGTGACTTTTATCCACCAGGACCACTTTACTGTATTTACTTGGGTCTCTGACTGGTTAAGGCAAGAAAAACTGATGTAATGGCATCAGCTGCCTTCCTTTATAGTACTGACGACCTGACGTCAGGCAGCAAGCGACAGCAGCCGACACAGAAAAACATTGACTCTGGTATTGGGGCCGACCGATGCTACCACAGCAGGGATAACCCACAGGTGATGACTGCATTAGTGAATACTCTCGAACATCTACATTTGTGGTAAGTGTACACAACTGTACTCTTTTTCATGTCATAGACTTCCCTTTCTACTTTGTTGGCTGCATCGTCGTGCTAAAAGATTTTGTACTCTGGAGATATCATAAAATTGTTTAACAGCCTTTTGAAATTTGTGCATATTATTCAAGTACTCCCTTATTTTCCTTTCAGCACTTAGCAGTTGGTCTTCCTCCTGTTTTCTGTCATATTCCCATTTTTCTACAATACTTGTCAGCCCTTCTAAAATAATTCCTGTTACTGCTTTCACATATCCCTTTCTGTTTAATTTCTACCCTAGTTGTCAATTCCATTTTCATTTTATCCCACTGACTAGCTATCCCTTCTGAGGAAGTTTCTATCTTCCCTAATAACTCTAGGATAATTTGCACTACCATTTCCTTAAATGCCTTTCTTTTGAACAAGTAGGAAAGTGTTCGTTTCATTTTTACTTCATTACACTGCATCTTCATCTTAGCTTTTATTAGTTTAGGATCTGAAGTCGACATTTGATAGGTATAAAAGCTTTCAGCTGATTTTTTTATTTAGTTAAGATTTGTTTATTGGGAAAGTCCGACTGGGACAGAGCCCATTTTCAGCAGAGGCTCAGGGAGAAACACTCCCGATGCATGTCTTTGAAATTGCATTTGCTCCTGTGAAGTACAAGTTCTTTTCTGTCTAGCCCAGTTATTGTGTCTGATTCCTACTGATGAATTCACATATTGTATACTAATACTCTGATTTAAATTTTTATGAAATCTACACTCTTTTTTTTTTATGTTATCTTTTCTAGGTTCCCTACTACATCCTAACTATTGCGCATCCGTAAATATTCCATGATGAAATCTAATAATTTTTCCCAAATTCTTTAAACCTCCACAATAGCGTTTTTTTTTTTTTTTTTTTTTAATGAAATATAAATGCATGCCAGCATAGTCCTCCTTCCTTGTCAGCAGCCCCGTTCTACCACAAATCTGTCATCGTCTTTTTCCGTACTCTATCACTAAAATAGAAATCAGTGTTAGTACTCTCCTTTTCCTTTGTCTGGATATTCTGCTAAATCTTGAAATCATGTATTTGTCAAGTTTACATGTTCATTTCTATCCGCATGTGTCTCCTGCAGCATTGATGTTCATATCTTAATTTAATTCAAAACTCTCAGCTTTTTGTCTGTGCTTGTAAGGCCATTTTACATGCCATGATAACATGGGCAAAGTTGACACATTCTTTTGAATGTGTATTCCCGCTTTTTTCTTCCATGCACATGTTAACGTTTGGCAGGCTGATCTTTTAAGCAGTTGCATCTTGTAATCTCCACTTATTTTGTCACATTTTTTAAAGACATTTTGCTTCAATGAAAACACACACACCAAATAAATATATTTTTAGAACCAGCAAGCACACAGAGCAATGTTATTTCTCTGTCAATGTAGTTTACTCGTCCAGATGGGGCAGTTTAGCAAATCAGTGGATGTACTGGGGCTGCATAACCAAAAATTAAGGTTACCCTTACTAAAACATGTTGCAGTCTGTTCTTGCTTATTCTGATTAGCTGTCTTTTTATCTCTCCCTACCTAGTTATGAAAAATAACTTGCATTCTTTCAGTAAGCATTTCCTTTTAGCCCTAAGAAAATGTACACTGGCTGCCATTAAATAAAGTAAACTGTGCAGTATTCTTTTAAATGAATGAATGTATTCACAGCTGAGGAGTCTGACTTATTCACTTCCACAGTATCAAACTTTACTTATTTTTCGTTGAACTTCTTGACACTGTTTCTTTATGCGTTACATTTCTCTTGGCAAAGAATGTTCAAAATTCTCAACAATAATTGCTTGCTCCTGCCAGACAGCTCATCTCAAGTAGAAGCAGTCAGCAGTGACAAAACAGTAGCTAACAACTTTGCAGATACATAAAAGAATATTTTATAAATTTCACTCAGAACACAATGAGTTTTCCTGGCTGACTGCCTGCACCTGCCAGCTGGGAAGGTCTGGACTCAATTGGAGCACTAAGCAGCTACAATGAGTACTGTTTCCTCCCTCTCCATATGTCTTTTAGGTAATGCTACAGCAGCCAGAGACACAGACTCAGGTCTGTCCATGAAAAGGCGACCCTGGTTGCAGTTTACAGACTTCTCAGACCTCTTCAAAGTAACCTCTGCCATTGACCCCTTAGATGACTATTCACTGTTTGGGCAAGAAGTGAAGGATAGGCTATCTACAAGACAAGAAGAAGTCAGGATTCCCACTGTTTTTTGGTTCAGGTTCATTACGTTGGCAAGGACCTTCCAGCAGAATCGGAAAGAGTGTAGGAACTTAGTTGCCTATCCCAACTGCACCAGTACAGACAGTAGCAGGGCAGGGGTTCTCTGGGCAGAGGGGGATCTCTGAGCAGACGTTGCCCAGAAGGTGAGATGGTTGCAGTAACCAGGGGTATAGATGCTCCATTCTAGGCTTTCATTTCTCAGATCCCTGAAGCTTGTTCACCTCTGAATGCAGTCAAAGGGGTGTTTCGCCTTACAGTTTCCAGCATGGATGGCCATCACAACAGACACCTCGGTAAGGAGAATCTTGTCCAGAGGCTACCTCATTCTCTTTTTGATAAAACCTCCCCAGTCTAGTCTTCTCACCCTGCCAGGCTCCTCCCAGACAAGGGGAAGCTGCTTACAAAGAGGCTTGGCTGCTACTTCTGAAGAGTGCAATCCAAGAGGACCCACCAGATCAGAGAGGATCCAGATTCTCGGTTCCTTTTGTTCTTTTTATCAGAAAGACCAGGAACCTCAAGACTGATCTTTCTCTGAGTCAGCTCAATCAATTCATAATTAAGAAGATTTTATGGATATTCACTGTGTAGTCTTTTCTGCCTTGTCTCCAGACAGGAGACTAGATGTGCTCCCTGGATGTTCAAGTTGCTTACCCGCATATAAAAATGGGGCAACACATTGAGAAGGTTCATGCACTTAAATTTAAGAGCTACTCACAACCGGTTCCAGGCATTGGTTTTTAGGTCTCACAACAAAATACTGTTCCTAGGTGTTCATCAAATGCATGACCCCAGTTATGTCTCACATGCCACTCTTGCATGTACATTTCTTTCCATACCAAGATAATTGGCTGCTAGTGAGTCCATTGGTGGATCAGCTTCTAGCAGCATGATGTTTGCTTCACCAATACCTGTGTGTTTGGGAAGAACAGTGAACATAGACCATTCCCAACTAGAACCCTGTCAGGATCTTGGTTTTAATCCGATATAATCTTGATACCATAAAGAAATTGGCAGATGTTCTTCGTGTTTCACTGTTGCAGTCATCACACTTGGGTTATCTGCCTGCAGTAGCCCTCAGTTAGCCCGAATACCAGTGTCTTGGGATTTCTGCATCGGATGCTGTCACCTCTTCCATGACGTCAGGTCTTCAGGGGTATAAAACATGCAGCCGACACCATTACATCAGCTTTTCTTGCCACGCAGGAGCCCGAAGCAGAAGCAGTTTGCAAGTGCCTGTCAGCCGCTGCCTGAAATTTTCATTTTTCGAGCTTCAAACCTGAAGTCTTCTAAAGCTAATTATGCCATTGGGGATCCTTTTTTCTTGCTCTAACCGATGTCAGAAAAAGTTAACAATTGTCTTGCCTGTGGAAAGTAAATACCTCACAGAGATTTTCATTCTTACTGTGTCACCTGTTTAGGCCCAGACCATGACGTTCCTCTCTGTTGGTTTTGTGCCTTGTTACCATACTGATCCTTGGGTCTTCTTGCCATGCAGATTGCTATGCAGATGCCCATAACCAGCCTAATTTCTAGAGTATTTTCATCATCTCTAGCTGACAAATGACCAGTGTTTGGAAGTCTAGGTATAAGAGGGGCACCCGTCGGCACCATCTTCACTTCTTTTTAGCCCTGCAGTCCAGTGCATTTCTATATGTACCAGATGTTTGCAGTCTTGACCAGTTAATTTTTCTCCAAAGTTTTTACAAATTATTTTCAGATAACTGTGCCAGTGGGGAAAGGATGACTACAGTGTTCGTTGCAATTACTTATTCTAGATGTCTTGTACCTTCACTGTCTGTCTTCTGTGTAGCCCTTCATTGTCCTTCATTTACTGGTCAATGTGCTCAGGAGTTAGATATTCATTTCTTTTCTGTTGCTATAAATTAAGCTTGTTTAAATGGATTTGATTACTCTGCAGCAGTTGATGGCAGTGCCCAGTACAGATGCAAGTGCTTGGACAGTAAAGGTTACCTATACAACTAGTGTTAGGACTATAACCTGTAATTTAGTGAGGCATTGCACTGAGTTAAGCTTTGAGCATCGAGTTTGCATTGTATTTAACAGCACTAATGCCGCATCTTAGCACTGTCTAACTCTAGTCCCCAACCTTACAAACCTCTGAATAACCTAGTCCTTGAACTTAGTAACCTACAATGATACTGGTCCAGATAACATGGATATGCAATCTAAAAATGTCTCCACAGCTAGCTTGCTAGATATGGGCATCCAGAGACAATGTATCAATTGTCTCATGTTCACAGGTAACCTTTAAACTCATTACAGCTGAGTGTGCCTCCAGATGTTTCAGGTGTTACCCCTACTGCACTTCTAGGTGTTATATATTGCTTGCTCATATTTGCATTAATAATTTCAAAGCCATGCTACATACAAGGTATCAGAATATTTTATCTTGAAGCATATATGATGGCAAACACGATGGTATTGATATTTGATCTCTTGTCAATGAGTATTTGTTATAACTCTAAGGTTCATTTGTTTAAAGACTCAAGCCACACCCACTGCGAGTTAAAGGTACTCTTTCAAAACAGCTGTACTGGAGAGAACTAGTTAATCCGTAAAGAAACTCTTAGTGTATGTGAGAGATATACATATAGTTTTCTTGGAGGCAAAAATTTGTCTTACAGGGTTGTCAAAAACACACAAACCACTATGCTGAGGCACTAAAATCAATTTTCCAAAACTTCAAAGACCCCCTAATGCTACTAACAGCAACACCTATCCTCAGCAATCTCTAAATCATACCCCAAAATAAACACCAACCACCGTACATATACACACACTTCACCCAGGAGACTTGTCGTAGAGGACTCCATTGTACAACACACAGATGTCCCACTTACCAGACTGGGCAAGGTGAAGATAATAGTTGCTTATCTGGAGCCATGATCTGCCAGGTTATACACCCATACCCACCCACACCCTTACAGGTACCAGTATGATTCTGTCATAATCCATGTAAGTTTAAATGACATGAGCTGTACCTCACTAGACTATATTTAGAGAGGGGTAATGGATTTCTCTTTTGCATCTCTGGCAGGTATTTACCTTGCATTGAGCAGTATTTTTCCACCTTCAGCAAGGGTGATACCAAAGTATGAACAAAATAATGATTGAGTTAACAATTGGCTGTGTTTCTGGTGTCATTCCAAGGGGATTCAGTATTTGTCATCTTGGGAGGACATAGTTAATATCATGTCGCTTTACCAAGGATGGTCTGCACCTATCTCCCTGGGCTTCTGGGTATTGGCTGAAACTTTATCCACTCCCTTAGAGCCGTTTTTAGGCAATGCTAATGTTATTAAAAAAAAAAAAAAAAAAAATGAAACGTCTTTATTAAATTATCACGTATGGCATATGCAATTCTCCATTAATATAAATGAAAACAAACCATAGCAACATAATTCCAGTTGCAAACATATGTTACAAAACCATACCATGTTGACACAATTGTAGATGCAAACATTATACATCGTTTGTAAACTCTCTTGTCCTTGTCATTCAAACATTACGTAGTGCATTCATACCCTGTCTTCTTTTAAACCTTGGTACTACTCTGCATGTATTGTTCCCACAAATCCATTTTTCCTATGTAATTTGCTCGTACCCTTTTTTAACAATCCCAATTCCAGTTTTTAGTTTTGTTACTATATTTGCTGCTTTTAGTAAAGTTGGTTTAGATTTTGATTTCCATTTTCTAGTAATTGCTTTTTTAGCAGCCGTCATAATTAAACTAAGCAAGGCCTTACTGTGTCTAAGGCAGTTCCAATTCTGTATCATAACTAAAAAAATAATAATTTCCCTAGTTAAACCAATTTGCCCACCCAGTATCTCTGGCAGAGCAGTCTGCATGTAATCTGAAAAGTCTGCCAACTTATTACACTCCTAGAAAATATGTTCTCAGTTAGCCTCTTTCTTCCCCATCACACCTCCAACATGTGCTGTCTACCTGAGAAAAGTTCTTTGTAGTCTGCTTGAGGCATAAAAATACCAATTCAAACACATCCAAGCAAAGATCCTAAATCTTCTAGACTTTGTTGCATATTTGGGCGATGTACATATATCCTCCCATTGTTTTTTTTTAATTGCTTATCAAGCCTATTTTCCCAATCTTTGTAGCTTCTTCTGATTCTTATAGTTATGCAATATTTTATATGCTCAACTAATTCCCTTTTTAATGGCAGATTCTGTTCTAGACTGTCCTAAAAACTCTTCTAGTACTGGTCTTTCACTGGGTCTGTATTAATTTGTCCAAAACTAACTTCAATGAATGGCCACTCATCAAACCTAAATCAGTGAGTGGCCGTTCGTAGAATGTTCACATCACAGTGAACGTTTTTCCCAGGGTAGTGAGTTACTTAGCCAGCATTAGGAAATTTGCCATTTTCCCCACTGTAGTACAACCCTGCAGTTGGTATGTATAAGTGTGGGGGGTATAGCCCACCACCTTGGTGGGTTTGATATACTGCAGTGTGTGTGATGGTAGGTATGTTGGCCAAGTAACTCACTGCCCTGGGAAACACCTTCACTGATGTGAGCATTCGATGAACAACTGTTTGCTGAAGTTAGTTTTCGATGAAGTAATATAGACACCTTTTGTTTATGGTCCCTCCCCATTTCTTTCTCTTTGCCTATAGTCTGATATCCATCCTTGATAGGGAGGGCAATCTCTAACCTGCAGTCCAAATAAATTCTTGATGTTTTCCCATTCTGTTACCTTTTCCTCACTAGTTATTTGCTCCCAGTACCTTGGTCCCTTTGCCAATTTTCTCCAGTAAATTCCAGCCCCCTCTTGCCTATTGTCTGCATCCCTAATTGCAGTCATCCCTATCAGCAGAATCTCCTTTCTCCATTCCATTGTTGACTTAGTTCTTGGAACACTTTCTGCAAATCTTTCAATACAATATTCTGTATGATTATTTTACTTAAAGGTCTGCATCCAAAATCCCAGTTTGTTCCTTGATTCTTGTGCTTTCCCCCTGTTTCATCACCATCCAATTCTACTTTGAATTATAGTTTTCTGCTTGTGTTGCTCTGAAATACCCCTTCAGATCAAATAATCCCAGTCTGCCCTGTTCTGTTAGAAGAGTCAGCTTATCCCACTTGACTCTTACCAGACAGACCAAAATGCCATCCTTTTTGGTTGACATAGCATTGGTTTTCTCTGTTACGGAGTCCAACAAGGATGGAATCTGTACCACGGTTTCAGCCTGTGCACCCTATGTCTGAACAAAGCTGCTTCAGTCATGCATTGCAACCTGAAAACCTTCAGGCTAACAGCTTGTTTAACTTTACACTCTTCTCTTTTAGGCACATGTTTATTGAAGATGTGCTGCAAATCATGAAGGCGGCTGAGAAGCCAACTGTAAGTAAATCTTACTTGGCTAAATGGAAGAGATATTCTCCCTTTAGTGCTATAAAGAGGCCTTGAACCCAAACCAAACAACTGTGTCCATTGTCCTTAATTATCTGTTAGACCTTTACAAATCAGACATTGTGAAAGTACATTCACCTGCTATATTTGCCGCCTTCTGGGATAACTCAGTTGACTGCTTACTGCAGAGAAGCAATTGCTTAAAGCAATCCCCTATTAGTGACAACAAGAGGAGGGCACCCCTACAGTCAGCTGTGTGCTGTAGTAATTGACACTGTTGTAATGGCAGCCTGAGCTCCTCTCAAAACTGTTTTCCTAATGGGCATCATTTCTACCAGGGAGATTTCTGAACTACAGGTCCTTATGTGTAGACAACTCTACTTCATCTTCCACAAGGGCAGGGTTTCCCTCTGCATCCATCTGTCATGCCCAGAGCTGTGATGGGACTTAAACAGGCCAGTGTTTTCACTACCCCATATCGTAAGTGAAGAATTTTACATAATTGTAAGTGTGCATATGCAGCTAGAGTTTTTATAGAAAAAAAAGACTTCAAAGACAAACCAGCTGCCCTTAGCCTTAGGAAAGGTAAGGAAGGGTAAGCTTGTGTTAACTCCAGCTATCCAAATGGTGGACCTGCTACTACTACTACTTCCATTGAAAAAAAGTGTAACACAACTTGTCCAGGCACTCCTAAGGACAGTGGCAGCAACTAGAGTTTTCCTTTCTAGGGGGTGTTACCCCGACTATCCTGGAAGCAGCTGTCTGGTTGACTATCTGTATTGTAGTACCTTAAATTCTCACTTCTGATCTCCAGAAAAATCAGACTTTTATTTTAAGAAAACTTTAGAAATGTAGAGTACATTAACATCAATGCTAATATTTAATTACATAAAATGCCTGTCCATAAATATTGCATTGCAAAGGGGCAGTTGACAACTCAGAAGATTCTTGTTTTAGATTCTTTACAAAATCTGTTGTGTAATAAAAAAAAAAAGTAAAAATTGGTCATACTAATAATCGGTCATCATATCAACAAACCCAGCAGAAACCATTGTTAGGTGTTTGATAATGAAAGGAAAGCCACATCTCTGCAGCAGTGGGTGCTACTTGGTAACATTCTAGTATTCTCTGTAGGCTTAAGGGAGTCTGTATTAGCTAGGCTTCTCAAGTGTGTATGGTAAGTCCAGAAATATAGATGGTTCAGGTGACTTTCTGCGCTTAGCCATTGTATTGTTAGGCTGTAATAAAACTATAGAAAACTGTTCTGTAGTTGCTGCCAAAACTTTACTTGTTAATGACCAGGTAACCAACGTGCTAAATGAATGGCATTTGGCACTTGCGTAATTTTATACTTGGTTGGAGCCACTGTGTCTTGGCAAGGTCCTCACTAACAAAACCTTCACACTGCAGTACAGTGCATCCAGTGCTGCTAACAGTTGCTCTGAGTTAGGGAGAAATTCACCTTCTGGCAAGTTGCGTCAAACCCAGCATTGAAGTTTTGCTTCATAGTTCTTGCATAGGTATTTTTACACCACAAGCAGAGTTCAGAGAATTTTTCCTTGGGCTGATAGTAAATGCTGGAAGTGTGACAGGAAGGAAGTAAGTATTGGGAACATGTTTTTTTTGGGAATGTAATCATTTGGGAGGTTTTAAAAATTCCTTTGCTGAGTACTTAGTCGGCAATGTTGGTGTAGCAAATTGTTGTAATTAAAGAAATGACTGTTTTGAACTGTGACTTAGACTCTGAATTGCCTAGTAGTAGTGTAAGGTATTACTAAGTTCAGTGCTGTCAGCTGCCAAAAAAGCAGTTACTGAAAAATGGAAATCAAAGTGTAAACCAACTTGAATTGAAGTACTGAGTATTTTAAAGGAGATGATAGAACTGGAGGTGTGATTTTCAGTAAAGGAAAGGTGCAGGTTAAATAGAAACAAATGGGATTTATGGGAGCAGTACATATAGAATAATGTTCGAGAGGAGGACCAAAGTTTAAAAGAAAGTAGGATTTGAGCAATTAATGTAATGTTGGAGTGAATGATTGTTAAAGAAAACATGTACACCGTACAAAGATAATCAATGAAAATATTTTTTGTGGTTTGTTTTATTTTTCTTTTAGTGTGTATGTACTTATGTCATTGTTTAAAATGTGATGTAATATGCTTAAGAGGTAGAGTTGGTACCTCCTGTCCCTCTACCCAGTAAGAAAGGAGAAGACAGGCCAGCATTAGCTGTGACCTGCATTCATGGAACCTTCACAGGTGCTTAACAGTTAAACTTTTCTGGGACTCGAGCACATTCAGTACCCTAAACAAATAGGTTCATAGTTTCATAGATTGGTACTAAGCTAACTGCCCTTGCGAGTCATTTTAAGCCTAGCCAATTACCCCTTGTGAGACTCGAACCCTGCACCTTGTGTTTACAAGGCAAACACCTCAACCATTAGGCCACCCTCCCAACCCAAATAGTCTCATGTTACCCTTATTGAATGCCATCTCAGCATCCAAACTGCTTATCAATAGAGAAGTCCTGAAATTTTAACTTTGTCACCAACTGTCAGAATATACATAATGTTATTGAAAGTCTTTCATCCAGTTAAAGTACACATTTATCCATTTGTTTCAACATAAGACGTATGGATGCTCACGTGTGTGACAGGAGAAGCGTAAACATTTTGTAATCCTGGTTCAATGCTGAAGTGGTTTATAAGCTCAAGGGTATGCTAGAGCCTTGACGTGTTGTAAGTGACCATAATTACAGCATCACTCCATTAGGGTGGTGCCATCTGAGGGAAGAATATTCAGCTGTATATGTACCCTTACATAGCTTGCAATGGAATTAAATTGAAGAGGACTGCAAGGTCTCTGCCAAAGTACAAGATAAAAAGGAAATAACACAGGAGAAGAGTATTCACCCCTCATACATTCCTTAAAACCAGTGAAAAAGCAGAAGGCACAGCAGTATTATTGGTCACCTACAGTATGAAACCTTCAAAAATGTTTAACAGCAATTAAAAAAACTTGTCTGCAATTCAGACACATTTAGTGCCCTAAACGGATAATCTCAGTCACCCCTACTGAATGCCTTGCTAACATCCATCCTGTCCACCAGTGGATGTGTCTTCAGATTTTGAGCTTCTTCCATCATCATCAGAGTTCTAATAACATTATTGATCATCTGTCAACTAGTCGCAGATCCACACTGATCCATTTATATCAGCCTGGAAAGCCAGCAGGGATACTAGAAGGGCCATCTAAATTCTGTAATCCTAGTTTAGTACTGAAATGGGTCTGTAGGATCCAAGCTAGTACTTTTCCTGGCTCTATGATGTAGAAGGATGGAGCCTGAGTGATATATGGGACCAGTATTCAATTAGCAACCCTAGCACTGGAGCAACCAGGTATGGAGCAGGAAGAGAGAAGGAGATTAGCCCTTTCATCTTTGCCAGGGGGTGATGAGAGATGCACACAATTGGGAGTGCATTCGGCAGTGCAGTTTCACTGGTGGAGACTAGGGGGTACTGCTAGTCATGTTTCAGGTGGAGGGGCAAGCTGCTTGGAGGAAATGTCCTTTACAGAAGTGAGGGGATGGCAGGAGCGGCCGTAGGCCAACTGGTGACCTAGGCAAAAGGGTTCCACAGCACCCCCCCAACATCTTACCTGGTGCCCCCATCATGGTCTACCTACACCAAATAAATACTGGAAAAGTGCTCCTGCTAGACTGGTGCCTTAGGCGGCCACCTAGTTGGCCTATGCCTAAGGCCGGCCATGGGGGATGGCCTCTGTGGTCAGCTCTCTGCACATCCCTTTCTTGGTGCTTAGGAATGTACATGCATGGCCCAAGGCTTAAAGAATAAAATATCTTGAACCAAAGGTAGGAAGGAAGGCGTGTAAATAAATGGACATTATCTAAGTGTCCTGCCCACTGTGCATGCCATTGTTATTCTGTGTCTGTAAAGCCAGTGCCAGGGCATGTAAAGGCCCATTCAACCAGAAAGAGTTCATTTACATTGTATGTAGAGTTATGTATTCCACTTCTTTTTTGATATATTATAGAGCAGAACTGTTAAACTTGAAAGGATGTCACTTTTGTATTGAAAAAAATGAGTACAGTGGCCAGCTCTGCAACATTTTAGAAGGTGTGTGCACTTGTTATAAAAACAGCTGTTAGAATTTTGGACAGTTCAGTGCAGAAAACGTAATTAAAACAGGTTTACCATAGTTATCCAGAATCGTATGCTCTCGAGTCTATCTGGGTGATGCCCTACATCCCCAATGATGGAATGCCAAACACCGACATTCCCAACTGACTAATCTTGCCTTTTTCTGGATCCATGTTAATGCTTGTTCTTGGGTCCAGAACAGTAGAAAGGGTTGAGGTTCGGTGTTTGTTTGGTATACTGGAATTTGGCATTCCAACTTTTTGTGGAAGTATGTCTTCCATAGGATTACTCAAGCACATGGGATTATGGATAATGAAGGTAACCCATTAAAGTAGTGAAGGTGAACATAATAGGAATATTAGCTGCTATAAGATGTACCTGTGAAAAGCACATGCTGTTAGAATGAGAATTTCACGCAGTTGCCCAGTAATGATCATAGACTTACTGTTGTCTCTGACACTGTACAAATCCATACTATGTACTGTGTATTCTGACACCTAACATCATGTATGCTAAAATAATGATCTGAAGTTGTTAATCTTCATTCCAGTCATCACTGATAGGTTCGGTTCCGAGCCCTCAGAACAGAGTCAGCCTTATACCATAGCTTGTGCCAGCCAAAAACTCTCGAGCTAAGATTTTACCCAGAATCCCCTTTTCCCTGTTACCCAGATCTTGTTTGGTGCGTCACCATAAAGCCGCATTCAAGCCAGCGCTCAGCTAAGTCTTTGATATTTTTGGATTTGCTATTTCTAAATAGATGTGTTTTTTCAGATAGTGCATTATTTTGTTTTTGTCTGTACTTTCCTGCCCTGTGTATCGCTAAGCCTTCTTTCCAACTTTCTTGTCAACTACCTGTTAATCTCTTGTACCATTGCTGGTGCACTCCCTTCTCTCTGCCCACTGTGGTAATCTTTAAATACCATTGTTGGAATTTTTCCTACTCTCTACCCAGTTATAGCCGTGTCTGGTTGTGGTAATCTGTTTTCTTCTTCTGATCATTTTTTTTGTTGGTATTAACATATGTGATAAAAAGGGCACTTGAGGCTTCAAGCAATTTAGGAGAAAAATGCCTAATAGTGACTCTCATGTGTTTACTGTTTGAGTGTGCCTCATCTCTCGGTACAACCCCTTTGTTCAGTCTGTTTGGGATGTTCTTCATCTCACATTGCTGCAGTCCTTACACTTGGGTAGTCAGCTGTCCTCGGTCGGCCCGAATATCAAAGTATTAGGCTGACGTCGGTCAAGGCGCTTAAGACTGACATCAGGACGTCAGGGTATAAATGCGCATGACCGACGTCATATCCTCAGTCTTTTTTGCCGCATGGTCCGATGCAGAAGCAGCGTTGCAAGTGCCGTTCGGCGTTCTGAAATTTTTCAAATTCGGAGTTTCAGACCGAGTCAAAGTTGGCTAAGTACCCCGTTGGGGAATATTTTAGTTTTTTCTTGCCTCAGTGGTTTACCGGATGTCAGAAAAAGTGAATAACTGTATTTCTTGTGGGAAGCAGATACCGCATAGGGACTATCATACTTTGTGTATTCCTTGTTTGGGGCCTGAGCACGACGTTGTTGGGTGTCGCTTTTGTGCTAGGTTCAATAAGCGCACTATTAAGTTTAGATTGTGCCAGGTTGGTCTTCGGGAAGCGGTGCAATTATAGTATGCCGTTGGATGCTCCGACGCCCGCTTTTTCGAAGAAGCGCAAAGACAAAGCAGCTAAACCCAGGCAAGAAGAGTCGTCCGTACCGGACGCCGGTTCTTTAGAGGCGTCAGTGGAACCGGTGGTTCCGCCGGAAGCTTCTCTGGAGTCCCAGGGGGAGACTTTGATATTGCAGGATGTGGCCTCTCAGGAGGCAGGTCAGGCTGAAGGGGCTTCTCAGGTTTCTGTACTCCCCTCCCTTCCTAGGGTGGTTAGGCCCTCTCCTTCTGTTTCCAAGGCTTCTCCCAGAGGCAGGCCAGGTTTAGCTTCTGTTGGGGTCACTCCTAGTTCATCAGGATCTGTGCCTAAGAAGCACATGCTTAAAATGGCAGAAGATTTAATTACTTTGATTAGAGGTTCTTTGCCCCCTCCTGATAAGAGGCCTAGGGTGGAACCAGAGTTGGGGAGTTTTGAGCAGGCTTCGATGTTTCAGAGTCTTCGGCTGAAGACTTGCAGGAGTACTCTCCTTATTCTGATTCTGATGCAGATGATTCGACTCCTTCTGCTTCTCCTCCAGAGGATTTTTCTTTTTCAGAGACTCTTCATTCCATGAGGGAACATTTTAAGTGGGAAGGTCAGGACTTCTCTGATTCCAGGAAAAGGCTTAGGGAATTTTTGCTTTTACCCCAGCATAGGCCTTTGGCTATACCACCTGTTCTGGATGTTGTGGAAGATGTGTTTGCAGAGGCTTCTCTTAATCCTGATTCTTTGCCTCCTGCTCCTGTTAAACCGGATAGGTATTACAGGGTGCCTGAGGCTCATAAATATCTTTATAAGAGTCCTAGGGCGGACCCAGAAACTGTTAGTCAGGGACCTAAGGGTGTCAAGGCCTCTGTTGTAAAAAAACGGTTCCTCCAGATAAAGAGGCCAGAGCTTTGGATAGATGGGGAAAGAAAGTCTATACTTCTTCCACCTTAGCTATGAGGGCTTTGAATTGCCAGTTTCACATGTTGAAATATCAAAACTATCTTCTTTCTCAGTTGAAGTCTAAGGTAGATGCTCTGGCGGAAGGCATTGAGTGTAAAGAATTACAAGATTTGGTACATGTCTCTGAACAGGTGGGTAAGCATTCTTTACAATGTGGCTTTGATGCTGTACAGGCCTCGTCTAGGGTGGCTGCCACTGGATCAGTTCTTCGCAGGCACGCCTGGCTGAGGGATCAGAATTTTTCTGACCATGTTAAGACAAGGATTTTGGATGCTTCTTTACAGTCTGATGTGTTGTTTGGTTCACCTGTGGAGTCAGTCTTGAAGAAAATGGAAGACAAGGCTAAATCTATGCAGGCTGTTAAAGATTTTTTGCAAGTTCAGCCTCCGAAGTTTAGTAGGAATTGGCCTGCTAAGGGGTGGACGTACCCTTCTTATGATTCACAGTCTAGGGGTAGATCTAGACGTGGTAGGGGCAGAGCTCAGAGCTCCTTCAGGCCTAGGACAGGGAGTTCACCTGCACAATCTTCGGGTGAGGGCAGGGGCCAGTCCTTTCGTAAACAGGCCCAATGACCTACCTTTTCAGCTGCCAGATCCTTCTTGCCTGGCAGCACCTTTGGGAGGAAGGTTGGCACTCTTCAAGGAAAATTGGAGTTTGATTACCCAAGACAGATGGGTATTGGATATCATACACCAAGGTTACAAGTTTTATTTCCATACCTTGCCTCCTTTCAATGGCATGCCGGACGTTCCTCCTCAGCAAAGACTAGAGGCTCACAGACAAATTTCTCTGCTACTTCAAATAGGGGCCATACAACCGGTCCCTCTGCCAGAAGTGGGCCTAGGATTTTATTCTCGCCTGTTCCTAGTACCAAAGAAGGGGAACACGTGGAGACCAATTTTGGATTTATCTATCCTCAACACTTATCTGGACATTCCCAAGTTCAAAATGTTGACGTTACAACAGCTTTTACCTCTGCTGGGCAAAGATCACTGGATGGTGACTCTGGATCTCAAGGAGGCTTACCTTCATGTTCCTATCAGGCTAAGTTGCACGAAGTATCTGCGTTTTCGGGCTGGGACTTCTCATTATCAGTTCTCTGCATTGCCCTTTGGCTTATCTACTGCGCCCAGAGTGTTCACAAAGGTTCTGGCTCCAGTGATAGCTTTCTTCAGGCTAAGAGGAATACAGATCTATCCTTATTTGGACGATTGCCTGATTCTGGCCCAAGGAAAGGACGAACTTCTTCATCATTTACAATTTGTGATAGCAGTGCTAAGATGCCTGGGGTATTCTGTGAACGAAATAAAGTCCAGTCTAGTACCCTCTCAGGACATGTGCTTTCTGGGTGTGAGACTGAATACAGCATCCCAGATGGCCTTTTTGACCCCGGACAAACAAAAGAATCTTTCTCTTTACTTCCATCAATTGTCTCATCAGTCCAGGCTGACTGCAAGGACAGTCCTTCAAGCCTTGGGGTTCATGGCATCTTGTATTCTGGTGCTTCCCAATGCCAAACTGCATATGAGGAAGCTACAATGGTATCTCAAAATGTATGGACACAGCACTGCCAAGATATGGACACTGTCATTCAGATAATACCTTGCATTCAAAAGGAATTTTTGTGGTGGGCTCAGGAATGTCACCTAAACAAGGGACTCTCTGTGACCCAGCCAGAGGCGAGTCAGATTCTAACGACGGATGCCTCAGACAAAGCTTGGGGAGCTCATCTAAATGGAAAGTGGGTACAAGACACGTGGCCTGCCAGACTTCAACATCTACATATCAACTTGAAGGAGATGTTAGCAGTCCAATTTGCATTAATAGCTTTCAAGGATTTGCTTCTTCCAGGGCAGGTGTTGGTTCTAACAGACAACACAACTGTCATGTGGTACATCAACAAGCAAGGGGGAACACATTCTTATCCTCTATGCAGACAAGCAATGATTTTGTGGGAGACTGCTCTCAGTTTACAGCTAAATCTTCTGGCAAGGTTTCTGCCGGGAGCACAGAACTCCTTAGCAGATGTGTTGAGCAGACAAATTATGGATCCCCACGAGTGGAAATTGGATCCTCATGTATTTCAGAAATTGACAGTGTTATGGGGAACTCCAGACATAGATCTGTTCGCTTCTCCGCTAAACTACCAGCTGCCAAAGTTTTGCACAAAAAGGTTTCATCCCACAGCTTGGAAAGTGGATGCTCTTTCATTCAATTGGAGCAATCTTCATGTGTATGCCTTTCCACCTCTGCCTCTCCTCCCAAAGGTACTCCTGCAGGTCAGACAGGACAAGCCAAAGATGATTTTAATAGCTCCAGATTGGCCTCGACAGCACTGGTACCCATTACTGAGAAGTCTGGTACGGGAGCCTCCATGGCCATTGCCTTCGATTCCACACCTGCTGTCTCAGGAGAACAGTCATTTACTCAATGTCAAACTTCACTCTCTTCACCTAACAGCCTGGCATATTCTGTTTTAAACCCTGGAGGGTCTCAGCTTCCACAGCAAGTTTTGAATGTTATTTTGGAGGCCAGAAGGCCTAGTACAAGGAAAGTGTACGCAGATAAATGGAAGAGATTTTTATTTTGGAGTACAGCAAAGGAATTTGATGTTTCTAAGCCTAATTTGAGTGTGGCTCTTCAATATCTTACTGAGTTACTGGACAAAGGGTTGTCCTTCTCTTCTATTAAGGTTCATGCTGCAGCAATTTCTGCTCACTATGACTGTGACCCACCATTGTTTTCTCATCCTTTGTTTAAGCAATCCCTTAGAGGGGCAAAGAATATAAGACCCCCACGTAGAGCTCCTACTCCTGCTTGGGATCTCAATTTTGTGTTGGAGAAACTCACTCTACAACCTTTTGAGCCTGCAGCTACTGCCGAGTTGAAATATTTATCATGGAAGACTGCTTTTTTGTTGGCCATTACCTCTGCGAGAAGGGTTTCTGAATTACAGGCCCTTATGGCAGTTGAGCCCTTCTTAATTTTCCATAAGGATAGGGTATCTTTGCGTACTAATCCTTCCTTTATGCCTAAAGTGGTTTCTAGTGTGGCTTTAAACCAAACTATTCATTTGCCTACATTTTATGCAAACCCCCAAAATAAAGGGGAAAAGATTTTGCACACTTTGGATATACACAGGCAGTTACGATATTATTTGAGCAGAACTAAAGGGTTCAGGCAGTCTCAGCAGTTATTTGTTTCATTTGCTTTGGGTTCTCAGGGCAAGCCTGTGTCAAAACAAACTATTTCTAAGTGGATTGGGTTTTGTATTGCTTTCTGTTATTCCCATCATGGTAAGGAGATTCCAGCTGGGATTAGGCCTCATTCCACTAGGGCTACTGCCACTTCTACAGCTTTTTTAAGGGGGGTGGCAACTAAAGATATTTTGGAGGCAGCTACTTGGAGTTCAGTGCATACTTTCTCTAAGCATTACCACCTTCCACTTTACTCTAAATCTAGGGCTGGTTTTGCCACTGCAATTTTACAGGGCATTTTGGCAGCTCCTACTGCTTTATAGTTTTGCCATCCTCCCTTACCTCTGCTTTGGGATTCTACCCAAGTGTAAGGACTGCAGTAATGTGAGATGAAGAACATAGTACAGTTTTGTACCTACCATAAATGTAGATGTTCGAAGATCCACATTGCTGCAGTCCAATTTACCCTCCCTCCTTCCCCTCTGTAGTTAGAGGCGGTTGTGTGGTTTGGGTTGTGAATATTGTGGATATTGTATATATTGTACATATGATTAGTGCAAGGGTGGTTGGTTGTTTTTTGCTGTCTTTTGGTTTTGACCTTTCTTTTTTAAGGTCTTCTGACATCTGGGGCAAGAAAAGACTGAGGATATGACGTCGGTCATATGCATTTATACCCTGACGTCCTGATGTCAGTCTTAAGCGCCTTGACCGACGTCAGCCTAATACTTTGATATTCGGGCCGACCGAGGACAGCGGACTACCCAAGTGTAAGGACTGCAGCAATGTGGATCTTCGAACATCTACATTTATGGTAGGTACAAAACTGTACTTTTTCGCTCATGCACTTTGAATGAGCGTAAAATAAATTGATTTTGAAGGGTCTTCTCAAATCGCCCTTCTCAGAGGCTCTCTCCGCGTCGAAGGGTTCACCCCCTCCTAGGCAGGAAAAAAAAAAGAGGCCACACTCAGTTCCCTCCTCACCCTCTGGTGAGAAGGAACGATCGCCGCAACTGAAAACTCCAAAGCTTTCTGCACCAGAACAGAAGATGTTAAGTTGTCAATCTCGCCTTCATTCTTGCTGGATGGGTTCGGAGCCGATCCTCGGCTCCGACTTGGCCAATACTAAAGCTCGAGAGCTATTTTTACCAGTTCAAGGCTCCCCTATATCCCACAATGCTAGGCGGTAAATACCCAGATCTCGTTTGCCGCTTTAGCTGCGAGGTGCTTATTTCTACCAGCTCTGCAGGTTAGTGACCTTTTATAGTTGTTAAACTCTAAAATCCCGTTATTTTTCTTTAGGATAGTTTCTCAAAATAGTTTTTTTAGTTATTTATCCCTCATTTCATTCGGGTTCCCCTAATTGTTTTTCCCGTTTATCCCCAGTTAATTTGCTTAGGCCTTCGGGCCCTCCTCACTTCTTTCCCTTAGTCATACTTTATTGTGTGAGTGATTGGCTTAGTTTTCCCCTTTCTTTAAAGGTGTGTCTGTGTGTGTGTCTGTGTTTTACAGCCACTTTAGGATGTCTAAAGACTCCAAGGTCTGGCTTCAAGAAGTGTGACTTGTGCTGTCAGAAAATGTCTGTGACAGACCGTCACACTTCTTGTGTATATTGCCTGGGACCTTTGCACCTGCAGGACTCTTGTTCTGTCTGCCACGCTTTCAGTCCAAGAGTCCTGCAGGAACGCAAAAATAAACTGATACTTTGAGGCTTATTAAAGCCTGAAGGCTCCCTGACCCAGACCGTGTCAGGAAAACCTTCTAAGCCTTCCAAGGCGTCTGCTCCAGCTTCGGAGCCGTCCGCTGGTGACTCTAAGGCTGCTAAGACATAGACTCTGTCTGGAGCTGATGTTTCGAAGATTAAAACTGTTACCTCGGCTTCGGCTGGAGCCGAGAGGTCCGAGACTCAGACTGCTCTGATAGTTTTGTCGGAGCCATCTACTAGGAAGAGGTCGAGATCCCCATCCATTGGCTCTATCCACTTGGCCCCGGGATCTCCACTCTTATCAGAGAGGAGCCATAGGTTCCCACTCCTCTCGGTCCTCCAGACTGTCCGACCACGACTTAGAGAGGGTGGTGAGCAGACTTCTCAAGTCCCAGGCACTGGCCCAAATACTGCACAGCCCTACACAACGGTCAGTGGGTATACCCATCCCTTCCTCAGTTCCTCCTCCGATTCCCATGAGTTTGGAGCCTGAGCTTTTGGGAGCCATGACTGTTGGTGCGTCGGAGCCGATACTTCCACTTTCGGCCCCGTCGTCGGCTCCGATCTCCTCCTTGGAGGGATCTGGGCACCGGGCTTCCCTCGTCGGCTCCGAGGGGGCGAGTAGCATCGGACCCTTGTCCGAGCCCGTTCTCCGTCTCGAAGCTTCGGCGCTGGTGAGCTCGGCCCCGACATCGTCCTCTGAGCCGTCCCTTTCGGTGCCGGGAGGAGTCCTCGTCTCTTCGGAGTGGGGATCTTCGGCCCCGTCTGATCGGGGCACCTTCGAGGTCATGCGGAGCGTGCTAGACCCGGTGTCTGCTCCACGGTCGGCTCCCTCAGCTCCTCCCCCTACAGTGCCTGCGATGGTCTCTACCCACCCTCTCTTCCCAGACCGTAGAGAGCCAATGTCTCAAGTTTCCCCACTGGGACTATCCTCCTCTTCCGAGGCTTCTCCTGATCCTTCAGGGGTACCCCCTCGGAAGAAACAATGCAAGAGGAAGCATATTGACTCCCCCGAGTCTATCACCTCGGATACCGACTTGGATGAGTCGGAAGGGTCCCCATGGTCCTCCTCTGAGGATGTCTTCTTTTCAGACATCCTTGAGATCCTTAGACAGAGGGGGAACTGGTCCACCCTTAACCCTTCAGAGGACGAGTCGGTCTACCTTGAGGCTTTTGGCTCTCGCCCTTCCACCTTCTGAGTATCTCCTCCCTTTGACCCCCTCATGGAAGTGGTGGCAGGGAAGGCGTGGACAGCCCCTGATACGGTGGAACCTACCCCACGAAGGCCATCCAAGTTTATTACAGCTCCTAAGGACAAAGAATTCTTATCCAAGGGTGTGTCTGTTCATGCTATGGGGGTGGCCGTAGCCACTAAGAAGGAATTAGCCGATCCTTCGCTACCTATCCATCCTCCTAATAAGGAATCTAGGACTATGGATAGGTATGGTAAGCGGATGTTCTCCTCAGCGACCTTTGCTATGCGTTCGCTGAACTACTTGTGTCACTTCACCTGTCTTCAGAGAGAGATGCTCAAGGAAATGGGTGATGCTTTGCAGGATCCAACAACTGAGGGGTTTCGAGACGAAATGAACTCCCAGTTGGCAACCCTGAATTCAATAGTCAACTCCTCCATGCGGCTTCTTTCCTATGTGACTGATGGGGCGAGTAGGGCCGCTGGCACAGGTGTAGCTTTGCGACGTCACGCCTGGATGCGGCTTTGTAACTTTGCAGACCCTTTCAAGGCGTCCTTCACCAATTCCCCTTTTGATGGTTCAGCGTTGTTTGGACCTCAGGTGAAGGACACGTTGACTAGGTGCGAACAGGATGGCAAGACTCTCTCTGCTGTGGGAGTCCGGTTTTCTACCCCTTCTAGACTGTATCCCAAGGGTCAGAAGGGGGGGGGGGATGTGGTTCCGCAAATCACAGGGAGTCTCGCCTGATGCACAGAGTCAGTTCCCCTCTAGAGGCAGAGGGGGGGACAACAGTAGACCCCGCCCTAGGGGCAGGGGGGGGGGTCCACAAAATCAAAGTAGCAGAGAGACTCTCTCTGACAAACCTTTTCAGCATCCCTGAGGAGCTGCCAGACTGTCCACCTTCGGAGGCAGTCGGGGGAAGATTATCACTGTATCCAGAAGCCTGGCTTTCTCTCACTCAAGACAAATGGGTACAGTCGATTATATCCGAGGGTTACAAAATTCCCTTTGTCCACATCCCATCTCAACCAAAAGGGGCCCCTTTCAGACATTCCACCCAGTCTAAGGGAACAAGCAGCACTAGAAATATCAAAGCTGCTGTCTAAAAGAGCTATCCAGCCAGTCCTGGCAGACCAGCAAGGATCCGGAATCTACTCCAAATTCTTTTTGGTTCCAAAAAAGACAGGGGACTGGAGACCGATATTGGATCTCAGCAGACTAAACAAGTCTGTAAACAAAACAAAATTCCGGATGGTCACGCTTCAGTCCATTCTACCCTTCTTGGGTCAGGACAATTGGATGTGCTCAATAGACCTTCAGGATGCATACTATCATATCAAGATGCACAGATGCTCCAGAAGGTTCCTCCGCTTCCAGCTTGGGAGCCAGTCACTATCAGTTCAGAGCCCTGCCCTTTGGTCTCACTACAGCCCCCCAAGTGTTCACCAAATGCATGACAGTGGTCACGGCTCATCTGAGACGACAAGGATTCCAGGTGTTTCCATATTTAGACGACTGGCTCCTTACCACTACCACCAGGCGTTGACTTCTCATATCCAGAGACTACACCATTCATACTTGTCACGCTCTAGGCATTTCCATAAATTTTGAAAAATCTGCCTTGTTGCCTTGTCAGGCTATTACCTTTATAGGCGCCACCTTAGATGCAATTCATCTTTCCGCGAAGCTAACAGAGCAAAGAGCATCAGATATGCGCAAACATGTTCACATTCTTCTTCAGTGCGACAGGATCAAAGCCAGGTTTGTCTTGAAGGTTTTAGGTCTCATGGCAGCTGCCATTACACTTCTTCCCCTAGCCCGCTTTTACATGCGGATCCTCCAGTGGATGCTGTTTTCTCAGTGGTCCTTCCAACAGCTCCCAATGTCTCACAGTATTCTGCTGACCCAATCATGCAAGAAGCATCTAACTTGGTGGATGACCTCCCCTCAAGTTCTTCAGGGCAGATCATTCATCCCCGTCCCCCCCGGTTGCCACGGTGACAACGGACGCCTCCCTGATCGGGTGGGGGGGGGCATTGTCAGGGCAGGACGGTCCAGGGCACATGGCAACTTTTCGAAAGCCATTTGCACATAAATGTCGTGGAGATGAGAGCAGTACTTTTAGCGTTGCAAGCCCTTCAGCACTCTCTTCCCACCGGGACTATTGCAATTCAGACAGACAATATGTCTGTAGTATGGTACATCAACAAACAGGGTGGAACCAAGTCTTATCCCTTATGTCGAGAGGCACTCAGACTTTGGCAGTGGACGATCTCATCTCAGCGGTTTCTGATAGCAATGCACATCCCCGGGAAGTCCAACGTGATAGCAGACAAGTTGAGCAGGGCCATACTCATACGACACGAGTGGTCTCTCAAACAGTCAGTGCTGGAAGAAATTTTTCAGAGATGTTGCCGACCTTGCTGCGATCTTTTTGCTACTCCCCAAAACAGCAAGTGTCACGATTTCTTCACCCTCTTTCCCCTACCAGGTCAGCCCGCCAGGGAAGCTCTAGTCCACGATTGGCCCCGGGGACTTCTGTATGCCTTTCCTCCCTTTCCACTGATCTCTCAAGTAATTCAGAAAGCTACCGCATTGAGAGTCTACATGATCCTCATTGCCCCTTACTGGCCTCATCAGATATGGTTTCCGTTCCTTCATCGGTTTCTGTTGGAGCAGCCTTGGCATCTGGATCCAGTGCCAGATCTTTTGACCCATCAGTCGGGTCAGCTGCACCACTCCCTCCCATCTCTCAACCTCACAGCTTGGTTGCTCCGCTTCCTACCCTAGCCAGGCTTCCTTTAATTTCCCATTCGGTCCGTAACATCCTTATAGCCTCCCACAAGTCTTCTACAAGAAGGATTTACAATAGCAAGTGGAAACGTTTTTCCTTCTGGGCAGCAACTAATAACATAGACCCTTCCACTGCACCTATCCAGTCTATACTAGACTTCCTGGCAGAACTTTTTCACTCAGATTCTTCTTCGTCTACTATTAGAGTACAATTGGCGGCTATATCTAATTTCCATGTAGGCTTTTCAGACTCCAGCATCATGTCCCATAAACTTTGCAAAGCCTTTCTAAAAGGTATCTTTTTGCTCAAGCCCCCAATTAGTGACCCCCCACCTCAGTGGGACTTAAATTTGGTTCTAGCCTCATTGATCCCCCCCCCCCCTTTCGAACCGGCCGCTTCCTGCTCTCTGAAATTGCTTTCATGGAAAACCCTTTTTCTAGTAGCCATAACATCAGCTAGACGGGTATCTGAATTTCATGCTCTTTGCAGTCGTCCTCCATACTTAGTTTTCCACAAAGACAGGGTGTCCCTTCGGACCACCCCTTCCTTTTTACCCAAGGTTTCTTCTGAGGCGAATCTGAATCAGACAATCGACCTTCCAGTATTCTTCCCTAATTATTCCAACAAGGCAGAACAAAAGTTACATTTTCTAGATGTTCATCGCCAGCTTCGTTATTATTTGGATAGGACTAAACAGTTTAGGAAGTCTAACCAGCTATTCCTATCTCATGCGGAAGGCAAGATGGGCCTTCCAGTTTCCAAAGTGTCCCCTTCGAGATGGCTGGCCTTTGTAATTTCCTTCATTTATGAACTCAAACACCAAAAGCTACCATCATGACCTAGAGCTCATTCAACCAGGGCATTAGCTACGTCAGTAGCATTTCAAGACAGACTGCCCATAGATTCCATCTGTCAAGCAGCTACATGGGCTTCTCCTCATACCTTTATCTCACATTATAAATTGGATATGGCCTCCAGAAACCGGGCTAACTTTGGTTCCACCGTACTCAAGAGTCTGTTCCGATGAGCCACCCAGGATAAGGGTGCTAGGGACGCGGTCCCATCCAGCAAGAATGAAGACGAGATTGGCAACTTAACATTGAGAAGTTATGTGCCTACCATAACGTTCCATGTTAGTTGTCTTCTTCTCGCCTTCTTTCTTGCGTCCCACCCTCCATCCCCCTAGCCTGGACAGACCGAGAGGATCCTTGGGATCTTTTATCTTCCACAGCGTCAACCACCTCTATTGCCCCTGATTGATAGTTCTACAGGTAGTTTCTATAGAGGTGGATTTCATTTTTCTCTGTCTCTAGGAGACCAGCACTGCTATACTTTCAGCTATCAAACGAGATCTGGGTATTTACCGCCTAGCATTGTGGGATATAGGGGAGCCTCGAGCCGGTAAAAATAGCTCTCGAGCTTTAGTATTGGCCGAGTCGGAGCCGAGGATCAGCTCCGAACCCATCCAGCACGAAAGAAGGTGAGAAGAAGACAACTAACATGGAACGTTATGGTAGGTACATAACTTCTCATTTTCGTCTACGGCACCATTTTCGGTACCATCTGTGTCTATAGTGTCGACACCAACAATGTCTACGGCACTGACTGTGACTGATACAAGAACTTTAACCTCAACCTCGATCACGACTCCGAGCTTTTCCATGGCTCCTATACCTCAGATGGACATTACTACCCCTATTGTCTCGAAAATGGAGACAGTGGTGCCGTTAGACATGCAAACATGGATTCAATATTCCCTGTCTGTATACCCCTTTTAGGGACAGGCTTTACAGTCCCTTCTTAGAGCATCCAGAGTCCCCTTCGGTGGTATTCACTAGATCCACCAGAAGCCTATCTGAACTCAACGTGGTGTGCCTTGTGGACCAGCTGCTGACAGCCAGGGGGATTCTTTCGATTCTAAGTCCCAGTCCCTTCTAGGACTTAGGTTTTTTGCTTCACGGACTCCATCGTACTCTTCTCCTTCGTCGTCCTTGCAGGTCTCGAAGCCCTTGGCACTAACACCTCTCTTGGCACCCTCTGCTTTGGTGCTGATAGTGGATCTCACTTCAGCCCTGGAGTCGACACTTTGGCCTTCAATTCCATTGGAACCGGGTCTTCATCAGTCCTGGGATTGGACTACAGGCTCCTCTGTTCAGAGTTCAGTGCCAACCCTTTCTACGGTGCCGTCCACTATGCCAGGAGCCCTGCTATCCAGCTTGAGGTTCCACTCCTGGGAGCGGGCTCAATAGAGCAGGGTGTGACCCCATTTCAAAGGCTGTCTTTTTCAGTTCTGGGCTCTCAGCCCTCTTTGGGCAGCCCTGCCTTCCAGGCGATGGAGAGGACTCTTGCCTCTGTGAGCAAGCCTTCAGTGTCAGAATCCCCATGTCCTCCCCCGTGCTGCAGCTGTCACAGGCCACCATCCCGGATTGAGCATGGGAGCTGCAGGAGACCCTATTGCAGGGTGCCGTTTCATCCGGGTCATCCTCAGAAGCTCCCACTAAGGAGGTTTCTAGGAAGAAATTGTGCAAGAGGAAGCACGTGGACTCCCTTGAGGAGTCCCTTACTGAGGATATGGATTACGATGAAGTGGGTGTTTCCCCACGATTACCCCCTGAAGATGTCACCTTCAGAGATATCCTGGAGATCTTGAAACAGAGGGGTGATTGGAAGTCCAAAAACCCTTCCTCGGAGGAATCTGTTTTTCTGCAGGCCTTTTGTGCTCAACCATTTACCTCCTGGGTGTCCCTACCAGCAGACTAGTTGGTTAGCTTTTGGTGCAGTGCCCCTGGAAGAACCCTGATGCTGTTGAGGCAATCCGCAAGAGACCAGACAAAGATCCTCTCTCCCTGTGAAGCACATCCACATTGGTCAAAAGGTCTACCAGTTAGATGCTATGATGGTGGCGGCAGCAGCAACCAAGAAAGAGCTCGCTGAGGAGACCCACACTGTTCATCTGCCTAACAGGGAGTCCTGAGTGGTGGACAGACTGGGGAAGTGAGTTGTTTCTTCATCGACCTTTGCTATTCGGTCTTTGAACTACCTGGCACATTTCACCAGACTCCAGAGAGACCTCATCTCCAAACTCTCTGGTACTCTGTCAGGAAAGGTGTCTGACGAGGGTAGTGACAAGGTAGCCTTGCAGGGTGCGACCCTGGAATCTATTTCTAATTTGTCCATGAGGTTTATTTCACATGCAACCAAAGTGGAAGTGTCTTCCCTGTTTGGCCCTAAGGTGAAAGACACATTGGCTGGGTGTGAGCAGGACGGTAAGACCCTGTCTGCTGTTGGTGTATGTTTCTCCACTCCTTAGCGTCCTTTTTCCAGGAACCAGAAAAGTGGGAAATTGTGTCACAAAATGTCTTGGGGTCCTTTTAGTGATGCACGTGGCGAGTTTACTCCCAGAGGCAGAGGGGGCAACTCTTCTGGAAGACACCCCTACAGAGGCAGAGGGGGTCTGTATAATCAGGGTTCCAGAGATTCCTTCTCTGGACAGCCCTATCAGCGCTCCTGAAGAGCGGCCCGATTGCTTTCCTCTGGAAGCAGTCGGGGGACGTCTTTCTCTGCAACCAATGCCTGGCTGTCTGTTACCACCGACTCTTGGGTGCAGAAGATAATATCCAGTGGTTACCAAATCCCATTAAACTCCTACCCAAAACCTTTAAAGCAAATCCCAGGCGTTCCACCTAGTCTAAGGGAAGAAGCAGCTCTACAAATAGAAAATCTCTACTTAAAAAGAGTCATCCGGAAGGTCCTGCCAGACCAGATAGGATCTGGATTTTACTCAAGGTTCTTTTTGGTGCCAAAAACAACAGGAGACTGGAGGCCAATTTTGGACCTCAGCTGTTTAAACAAGTTCATCAGCCAGACAAAATTGCTGATGGTCACAGTTCAGTCTATTCTCCCCTTTCTGAAGGAAGGTGATTGGATGTGCTCGATAGACCTTCGGGATGCGTATTACCACATCAAGATGGACGAACGCTCCAGAAAGTTCCTTTGCTTCTGGCTGATAACCAGTGATTACCAATTCCGTATCCTGCCCTTCGGACTCTCTATAGCCCCCAGAGTGTTCACCAAATGTATGGCAGCAGTGACAGCTCATTTGATACTGCAAGGATTCCGGGCGTTTCCATATCTGGATGATTGGCTCCTCATTGCTCTCACCAAATATCTACTGGTAACAGCCTTGCATTGCACCCTCTTTGGTGCATCACCTGGCAGTAGCCATAAATTGGGAAAAGTCCAATCTAACTCTGACTCAGACCCTGGAGTTTATAGGAGTAATGCTCAGTACCCGCTCTTGCTTGATATCTCTCTCGGATCACAGGCTTCAAAGACTAAGGCTCCCGCTCTGAGTGATACTCTCTCACGATTGGGTCCCAGCTCATCAGGTCCTGTAGCTGCTAGGGTCAATGGCAGCATCTAATATCTATAGTACCCCTAGCAAGGCTTCACATGAGACTCTTACACTGGCTTCTGTTTTCCCAGTGGTATCCGAATCAACAACCATTGTCTTCCGAGATTCGTATTACAAATCAGTGTAAACTTGGTCTTTCTTGGTGGATGAAGCCGGACTCAGCACTTTGGAGCCAACCTCCCCCCCCCACCCCCACAACCACGGACGTGTCTCTGATAGGGTGGGGGGGGGCATTATCAGGGAATGACTGTCCAAGGCACATGGTCTGATCTAGAGGCCAATCTGCATATAAATGTTCTAGAACTAAGGGCAGTGCTTTGAGCACTGCAAGCATTTCAGACTGCTGTTCCTTCGGGAACAGTTGCTATCCAATCGGACATGTCAATAGTTTGGTACATCAACAAACAAGGAGGAGCCAAGTCTTATCCCCTATGTCCAGAGGCCATGAGAGTTTGGTAATGAGCAATAGCTTCCAACTGCTTTCTGATAGCAATGCATATCCCGGGGAGCTCCAGCATGATCGCAGACAAATTGAGCAGGTGCATTCTCCTGCATCATGAGTGGTCTCTCAACCCCCAAATTAGCGCTGAAGATCTTCAGCCGTTGGGGCCAGCCTTGCTGTGACCTATTCGCCCCTACATCCAACCACTATTGCAACTATTTCACCCTAATTCCCCCGCAGGGGGATTCCTTGAGGGGATGCACTTTTCCACAATTGGCTCACGGGACTTCTTTATGCCTGTCCTCCTATTCCTCTGATTCCTCTAGTTTTGAAGAAAGCTTATCAGTTGAAAATCAAAATGATCCTCATAGCACCCTTTTGGCCTCAACAGGCATGGTCCCCCTTTCTCTGGCTTCATTATCTTTGCAGACTGGGGATCTTGGATCCAACTCCAGATTTGATATCTCATCCTCAAGAGCTGAGCCAGCCGAACTTGTTCAGCCTCAAGCTCACAGCTTGGCATCTCCACCACCAGTGAGCCAGCCGAACTTGTTCAGCCTCAAGCTCACAGCTTGGCATCTCCACTACCAGTGATTGCCAGGCAATGTAGTCTTTCCTCTCCAGTACATGCCATTATTCTGGCTTCACATAAACCATGCACACAGAAAACTTTATGCTGACAAATGGAAAAGATTTTTGATTTGGTCTAGACTGAGAGGTTTAGATCCCTTTTCTGCACCCATCTCTGCTGTACTCCAGTACCGATCTAATTTCTTTGAGGAGGGCACCGCAGCTTCAACTGTTCATGTCCATTTAGTTGCCATTTTGAATTTTCATACTTGTTTTAGTGACTCTTCCTTAATCTCTCATCGTCTGTGCAAAACCTTTTTGAAAGGAATTATCATTCAAGACCTCCAGTTAAGCAGCCAACAGAACCCTGGAGTCTCATGCTTGTCTTGCAGTCTTTGACTTGGTCCCCCTTTGCACCAGCAGACACATGTGACCTCAAGTTTCTATCCTGGAAATCTTTTTTCTGGTGGCTATTACTTCGGCCACATGCATTTCTGAGCTCCAAGCTCTTTGTACTAAGCGTCCTTATTTGATTTTTTCATAAGGACAGAGATCACTACGGATCAATCCTTCCTTTCTGCTCAAAGTAATTTCCGAGCTCTCCGTTAATCATTCTATTAATTTGCCTGTGTTTTTCCCTAATTTTTCCAACAAGGGAGAGTATTGTTTACTTTTACTGGTTGTTCACAGACAATTGAGGATGTTCATCGTGTTACACTGCTGCAGTCATCACACTTGGGTTATCTGCCATCAGGCGGTCCCGCAGTCGGCCCGAGTTCCAAAGTCTTGGTCCTGCGTCGGTTGATGTTGCTTCTTCCCTGACGTCAGTGCAACAGGGGTATAAAAGAGGCAGCAGACGCCATTTTCTTCAGTCTTTCTTGCCACTCAGTGCCCGAAGCAGAAGCAGTTTGCAAGTGCCGGTCGGCCGACTCCTGAGATTTTCAAATCGAATTTCAGACCGAAGTCTTCAATAAAGCTAAGTACCCCATTGGGGAACCTTTTCTTGCCTCAGTCCGATGTCAGAGAAAGTTAATAATTGCATTTCTTGTAGGAAGCAAATACCTCATAAGGATTTTCATTCTTATTGTATCCCTTGCCTAGGCCCAGACCACAACGTCACAGGTTGTCTGTTTTGTGCTAGGTTTAACAAAGGAACTATTAAATGTCTGTTTGATTTCGCCCAACATTATTTTGGTAGAAAATTTAATTATACCATGACGACGGAGCAACCGACTACCGGGATGCATAAAAAGCACAAAGATAAGGACAGGCAGCCGAGACCCAAACCAGACACCGAGGCCTCTGCTAGGCCAGTCGCCGGTTCTCCAGTTTTCAGTGAGGCGCCTACACAGCCCCTGACTATCGCTGATATAGAACCCCAGCCTGCATCCAACTCCCAAGCGGAGATTGCAGGGCCTCCAGAGCCTTTATCTTTAGGCCCTTCCGACTCCATGGCTGAAGGGGATCCTAGTGCAGTTGAAAGGCCGTCCGTTGCTGAAGATGTCTTCAGACCAACTACACTTACTATTAAATCCCATGCAAAACTGAAAACTCCATTAAAAGTAAGGAAGCCTGTACAGCAGTCTCCAGTGCAGGGCCCCATGCCTAAGAAACAGATGCTTAAGATGTCCGAAGACTTAATTACCCTAATCAGGGGTTCCCATCCCCCCACCTGACAAAAGGCCTAGACAGGAGGAGGACTACGCTTCCTCTGACCAGGTTTCCATTTTCTCAGATTCTTCTGAGGAACAGAAGTACTCTTTTCCCCCTTATGAAGACTCTGATGCTGAAGAGTCTATTCCTTCAGCATCTCCCCCAGAAGAATACTCTTTTGGGGAAACTTTACATACCATGAGGGAACATTTCCACTGGGAAGGCCAGGATTACTCTGATTCTAAGAAAAGGCTCCGAGAGTTCCTCTTACTACCCCAGCCCATACCCCTTGCTATTCCACCTGTGTTAGACATTGTGGATGATGTTTATTCAGAATCTAGCCTTAACACAGATTCATTACCTCCTGCACCAGCCAAACCAGACAGATACTACAGAGACCCTGACTCACATAAATTCCTATATAAAAGCCCTGTTGCTGACCCAGAAACCATTTCCCAGGGTCCCAAAGGGTTTAAGGCCTCTATTGCTAAAAATCCTGTACCGTCTGAAAGGGATTCTAGAGCACTAGACAGATGGGGAAAGAAAGTATATACCTCAGCCACTCTAGCTATGAGGGCCTTAAATTGCCAGTTTCACATGCTGAAATATCAACAATATTTGATGTCTGAATTAAAACAAAAAATGAGCACACATACAGCGCAGCCTGATTACAAGGAAATGCAAGATTTGTTGCATGCAGCAGAACAAGTGGGAAAACATACTTTGCAATGTGGATTTGATTCATTGGAAGCTTCTTGAAGAGCAGCTGTAACAGGGTCTGTCATTCGTAGGCATGCTTGGTTACAAAAAACAAAATTTACCTGATCATGTTAAAGCAAAGTTATTGGATGCACCTTTACAACAGGATGTTTTATTTGGTGTGAAAGCAGAAGAGGTTTTAAAGAAAATGGAGGATAAGGCAAAATCTATGCAGACGGTTAAGGATTTTTTTACAGGTTCAACCCCCTCGTTTCAGCAGAAATTGGCCAACCAAGAACTGGTTCTTTCCAACTTCTGACAGACCACAGAGGGGCAAATTCAGACTCCCAAGGGGCAGAAGTCAGCCACAAGGCTCTTACAAGCCACGACAATGGGGTGCCACAACCCAGAAAGTAGGAGAAGACAGGTCTCGAACTATCAGAAGACAATCACAATGACTTACCCCTTAGACTGCCAAGCAAATCACTCTTGGCAGCTCCCTTGGGAGGAGAACTTGGACTTTTTTGCAGACAATTGGCACATCATCACAAAAGACAAATGGGTCTTAAGTATTGTAACTCAAGGATACAGGTTCCACTTTCACACTTTACCAAGGATAAAAGGAATGCCAAACCTACCATCAAATCAATGGGCAGAGGCTCAAAGACAAATTACAGCACTCATGGACATGAGAGCCATTCAGCAGGTTCCTACACAGGAGCAAGGACGAGGATTTTACTGGAGACTCTTTCTGGTTCCCAGGCATCTAATTACAAAGCCTGGAGACCCATTCTGGACCTTTCAATTCTAAACACATACCTGGAAGTACCCAAATTCAAGATGCTTACACTACAGCAACTTCTTCCCATGCTAGGCAAAAAGGCTTGGCTAGTAACGCTGGACCTCAAGGAGGCATACCTGCGTGTCCCTATCAGACAAAATTGCAGAAGATACCTCCTATTTATAGCAGGTATAACTCATTACCAATTATCTGCACTGCCCTTTGGCTTATCTACTATGCCCAGGGTCTTCACAAAATGCCTGGCACCAGTAATTGCATACTGCTGACAAAGAGGAATCCAAATATATCCATACCTAGACGACTGCCTTATTCAAGCAGACAGCAAGGACATTCTTTTAAAACATCTGGCGTTTGTAAAAAACCTACTAAGTTGCCTAGGGTACACAGTAAATGAAAAGAAGTGAAAACTAGTGCCCTCACAAGACATAATATTCCTGGGTGCCAACTTAAATACAATGGCCCAGATGGCTTATCTCACGCCAGACAAGCAAGGACAACTGACTCAGTACTTCAAAATGATGGCAACAAAGACCCAACTCCCTGCAAGAAACATTCTGCAGGCCTTGGAATTCATGACATTTTGCATACTTACTAATACCATATGCCAAACTGCATATGAGAAAATTACAATGGTACCTGAAAAGCGTATGGACTCAATACAGCCACAGCTTGGAAACAATAATACCACAAATTCCCTGCCTTCAACAGGAGTTTCTATGGTGGGCTCAGGCATGTCATCTCAACAAGGGTCAGCCTTTCACCTTGCCCACAGCCAGGCAAACAATGACAACAGATGCATCGGATTACGCTTGGGGAACACACATGGCAGGACAGTGTATTCAGGGCAAATGGTCTGCAGATGAAATGCATCTCTACATCAATCAAAAAGAGATGCTAGCTGTACAAAATGCCCTAACAGCTTTCAAGGACCTCCTTCATCCAGGACAACTTCTAATAAAGACGGTCAACACCACAGTGATGTGGTACATAAACAGACAAGGGGGTACACATTCCTACCCCATATGCAGGCAAGCAATGACCTTATGGAACACAGCACTGACCTACCAAGTTCAACTACAAGCACAATTCCTGCCAGGAAAGAAAAATACATTGGCAGACGAACTAAGCAGAAATATCATGGATCCTCACGAGTGGAAACTAGACCCACAAGTATTCACAATGATAACTCAAAAATGGGGGAGCTCAGACATAGATCTGTTTGCCTCCCCCCAAAACTGCCAACTGCGAAAGTTTTGCACAAGGACAATACCACACACTAGCTTGGAAAGTGGACGCCCTCTCATTCAGTTGGAAAACACTAACAGTGTATGCCTTTCCTCCACTACCTCTTCTGGCAAAGGTGCTGCTAAAACCCAGATTAGAGAGGCCACAAATGATACTTATTGCTCCAGTCTGGCCACGCCAACACTGGTATCCAATATTAAGGAACATGGCTCAAGGCCCACCATGGATTTTACCTCAAATCCCTCACCTGCTGACTCAGCAGAACAATCAGATTCTACACAGCCAGCTCAAGACTTTAAATCTAGGTGCATGGCAGATTATCTAAACAACCAGTCAACATTTCTCTCTACAGCTGTTACGAATGTCATTCTGGAGGCCAGGAGAACCCAGCACCGGAAAGCCTACTCAGACAAATGGAAAAGATTCTGCACCTGGAACCAGGCTAAAGGCCAAAATCCTCTTGTCCCAAATACTCCTCAGATTCTGCAATGTTTAACTGAGATGTTGCACAAAGGCCTTTCCTTTTCATCTATAAAGATCCACGCTTCAGCTATTTCAGCTCATTACAACACGGATCCTCCTATTTTTTCACAACCATTATTAAGACAGTACCTCAGAGGAGCTAAGAACATAAGACTGCCCCGAAGAGCACAAACACCAACTTGGGACCTCCAATTTTGTTTTGGAAAAATTTACACTACCACCCTTCGAGCCAGCTTTTTCAGCTGATTTACAATTTTTATCATGGAAAACTGCCCTGCTGCTAACAGTAGCTTCAGCACGAAGAGTCTCAAAGCTACAGGCCCTAATGGCAGTGGAGCCTTTCATCATTTTTCATCAAGACAGAGTCTCTCTACAAACTAATCCTTCCATTATGCCAAAGGTAGTATCCATTGTGGCTCTAAACCAAGGCATTCATTTACCCACCTTTTATCCAAACCCCCAGAATAAAGGGGAAAGGCTCCTACACTCTTTGGACATTCACAGACAATTACTTTTCTACTTGGATAAAACAAAGGTTTTCAGAAAAATCTGATCAGCTCTTTGTATCCTATGCTGCAGGATCTCAAAGAAAGCCTATATCAAAACAGACCATTTCAAAATGGATAGGACATTGTATCCATTTCTGCTACACACACCATGGGAAACCTGTACCTGGTAACATTAGGCCTCATTCCACCAGGGCTACAGCAACATCAGCAGCCTTCCTCAGAGGGGTACCAACCAAGGATATTTTGGAAGCTGCAACTTTGAGTTCAGTGTACACCTTCACCAAGCACTACCACTTACCTCTATACTCAAAATCCAGAGCTGGCTTTGCCACTGCAGTTTTTGCAGGGCCTACTAGCTTCTCCAAACCCTGTTTAGTACCAACCACCCAGCCTTAGCTTTGGGATTCAACCGAAGTGTGATGACTACAGCAGTGTAACACAAACATAGTACAGTTTTGTACCTACCTTAAATGTAGATGTTGGAGTGTTCACACTGCTGCAGTCCAGGTTACCCTCCCACCTTCCCCTCTTCTTACCTGTGTTTTATCTATAGCTCCCTGTTTATACAATCTCTAAGATGTATTTCTATATGGTGTATTTGCTTACAGCTGTAGCTATTGTTTTCTACTTATGTAATTTACTTAGGATTATGTATTGCCTTCCTATTTGGGGGCACCTGATATCTGGGGCAAGAAAAACTGAAGAAAATGGCATTGGCTCCCTCTTTTATACCCCTGTCGCACTGACGTCAGGGAAGAAGCAACAGCAACCGATGCCGGACCAAGACTTTGGAACTCGGGCCGACTGCGGGACCGCCTGACGGCAGATAACCCAAGTGTGATGACTGCAGCAGTGTGAACACTCGAACATCTACATTTATAGTAGGTACAAAACTGTACTTTTTACCTAGACAGAACAAAAGCAGTCAGGAAATCAGACCAATTTTTTTTTCTGGTCCAAAAATGGGAAAGTCAGTCTCTAAAGTGACTCTATCCAAATGGCTCGGAGACTGTATAACTTTCATTTATAACATAGAAAAGAAATCTGTTCCAACAAACATCAGGGCTCACTTCACCAGATCACTAGCAACATCTGTGGCATTCCATAGCTTCAGTGGACGACATCTCTGCAGCAGCTACGTGGACCCCCCCCCCCCCAATACATTTATCACTCATTACAATTTGGATCTGGTCTCCAGGGGAAGGAGGTCCTTTGGTTTAGTGGTGCTCAGGGAATGTTCTTCCTTAGGGCCACCCATGGATATAAGATATCTGGGGACTCTGTCCCATCAGTGATGAATGGAATGAAGATTACCAACATCAGATAAAGAAGATGTTCTTTGTGTTTCACTGTCGCAGTCTTTACATTTGGGTAATCCTGCTGGCAGGTTGTCCTCAGTCAGCCTAAATTCCAAGGTCTTGGGTCCTGCGTCGGCTGCTGTCGCCCCTTCCCTGATGTCAGGTCGTCAGGGGTATAAAAGAAGCAGCCAACGTCATTTTCTTCAGTCTTTCTTGCCGCGCGGTGCCCAAAGCAGAAGCAGTTCGCAAGTGCTGGTCGGCAGACTCCTGAGATTTTCGTGTTCGAATTTCAGATCCGAAGTCTTCAATAAAGCGAAGTACCCCGTTGGGGAAACTTTTTTCTTGCTCCAGACCAATGTCAGAAAAAGTAAATAATTGTATTTCTTGTGGAAAGCAAATACTTCATAAGGACTTTCATTCTTACTGTATTCCTTGCCTAGGCCCTGATCACAACGTTTCTGGTTGTCGGTTTTGTGCTAGATTTAACCAACGCACTATTAAGCGTCTGTATGATTTTGCTTTAAACTATTTTGGAAGCTGGTTTAATTATCCAGAAATGTAATCTGATAGCTATACGACTACCGGAGTTCACATAAAACCCAAAGATAAGGAGAGAGATAAACAACTGAGGCCCAAAACCGACGAAGCTTCTCCTAAGCCAGCCGCCGGTTTTCAGTGAGGCACTTTCTCAGCCCCTGATGCCCGCTACTTTAGAGTCGCAGGCCATTACTGACTCCCATGTGGAGTCGGTCATGCCGCTGGAAACTCAAGGTATTGGAGCCTCGGATACTATTCCCTCAGATGGGTCCGGAGCTGCTTAGCAGGCACCGGCTTCTGAGGGTGAATTCAGACCTAAACATCTTTACGTTAAACAGACTTCAGCCTGAAAGGCAAAGACTAAAGCACCTTCTAAAGCAAAGAAACAAACTCAAGAGCCACGTGGACAGGCCTCTATCCCCAAAAAACAGATGCTCAAAATGGCCGAAGACTTGATTACCTTGATCAGGGGTTCCCATCCCCCTCCTGATAAGAGGCCTAGGCAAAAGACTGACTATGAATCTTCAGATCAGGTTTCTATTTCTTCTGATCAGGAATATTCTCTTCCCCCCTATGAGGATTCTGATGCTGAAGAAATTTATACCTTCAATTTCTCCTCCAGAGGACTATTCTTTTGGGGAAACCTTGCATACCATGAAGGAGCATTTCCACTGGGAGAGCCAAGATTTTTCAGAATCTTAAAAGAGACTCAGGGATTTCCTTTTACTAACTCAACACAGGCCTCTAGCCATTCCACCTGTGTTAGACATTGTAGATGATGTGTTTTCGGAGTCTAGTCTTACCCCTGACTCCTTACCTCCAGCTCCTGTTAAGCCTGACGGATATTACAGGGTTTCTGACTCTCATAAATTCCTTTTTAAAAACCCTGCTGCAGACCCAGAAACTATTTCACAGGGTCCCAAAGGAGTTAAGGCTTCCGCTGCAAAAAATCCTACCCCCTCTGACAGAGATTCTGGGACACTGGATAGATGGGGAAAAAGGTTTACACATCTGCTACCTTGGCTATAAGGGCCTTAAACTGTCAGTTTCATATGCTCAAATATCAGCAACATGTCATGGCATTGCTTAAACAGAAAATGTTGTTAAACTCTGAATGTGCAGAAAACAAGGAAATGCAGGATTTATTGCTGCAGCTGAACAAGTTGGAAAGCATACTTTGCAATGTGGTTTTGATTCTTTGGAGGCCTCCTGCAGGGCCGCAGTTACGGGTTCTGTAATTAGGAGGCATGCCTGGTTAAAGGAACAAAATCTGCCTGATCATGTCAAAGTCAAATTATTAGATGCACCTTTACAGCATGATACTTTGTTTGGTGTTAAGGCAGAAGAGGTGTTAAAAGAAAATGGAGGACAAAGCTAAATGTATGCAAACTGTCAAAGATTTTTTACAATTACAGCCACCTAGGTTTAGTAGACACTGGCCTACAAAGAATTGGTCCTTTCCTGTGTCAGACAGACCTGAAAGGGACAGATCCAGATGCCCTAGAGGCAGATCCCAGACGCAAGGTTCATACAGGTCAAAGCAATGGGGTGATTCTACCTCCAAAGTTGGAGAAGACAAATCACAACCATACAGGAAACATTCCCAATGACTTCCTCCTGCCTGCACCAAGCACTTACCTCCTGGCAGCACCTTTAGGGGAAATTTAGCACTTTTTTCTCAAAATTGGCACATTATAACCCAGGACCAAGTGGGTTCTAAATATAGTGTCACAAGGCTACAAGTTCAATTTCCATACCCTGCCAAAGGCAAAAGGCTGGCCAAATCCGCCAAAAAATCAATGGGCAAAGGCACAAAATAAGTCTCATCCCTCATGGACATAGGGGCCATTCAACAAGTACCAGAGCAGGGACAAGGATTTTACTCAAGGTTGTTCTTGGTACCCAGAAAGGACAAGGCCTGGGGGACCAGTACTGGACCTATCTATTCTGAACTTATTCCTGGATGTACCAAAATTCAAAATGTTGACTTTGCAGCAGCTTCTGCCCATGCTGGGCAAGAACGCTTGGCTTGTGACTTTAGACCTAAAAGAGGCAGACCTGCATGTCCCAATCAGACAATCATGCAAAAGATACCTCAGATTCAAGGCTGGCTCAATGCATTACCAATTCTCTGCACTGCCCTTTGGCTTATCTACTGTGTCCAGGGTCTTTACAAAGTGCCTGGCACCAGTAATTGCATTCTGCAGACAAAGAGGAATACAAATATATCCTTACTTGGATGACTGTCTAATTCAAGCAGAGAACAAGAACATTCTTCTACAGCATCTGGCGTTTGTGAAAAGACTTCTAACATGCCTAGGGTACACAGTCAACATAAAGAAATCAAAACTAGTACCCTCTCAAGAGATAATATTCCTGGGTGCAAGCTTAAATGCAACTGCCCAGATGGCTTATCTCATGCCAGACAAACAAAGGCAACTGACTACCTTTTTCAAAATGTTGGCAACAAATGCCCAGTTATCTGCAAGAAAAATTCTGCAAGTTTTGGGCTTCATGGCATCCTGCATCCTACAAATTCCATATGCAAGACAGCATATGAGGAAACTTCAATGGTACCTAAAAAGTGTTTGGACTCAACATTGCCACAGCCTGGAAACAATGATGACTCTCATTCCCTGCCTGCAACAGGAGTTTTGATGGTGGGCAAAGGCTTGTCACCAGAACAAGGGGCAGCCATTCACATTACCCCCAGTCCGGCAGACACTAACAACGGATGCATCAGATTATGCCTGGGGGGCCCACATGGCAGGAAGATGCATTCAGGGCACATGGTCCTCAAACCAAATGTATCTACATATCAATCAAAAAGAGATGCTAGCTGTTCAAAATGCCCTGACAGCCTTCAGGGACCTACTTCATCCGGGACAACTACTGATAAAGACAGACAACACCACGGTCATGTGGTATATAAACAAGCAGGGGGCACACATTCTTACCCCCTTTGCAGACTAGCCATGACTTTGTGGGACACAGCATTGACTTGCCAAGTACATCTGCAGGCACAATTCCTGTCAGGAAAGGAAAATACTCTGGCAGACGAACTAAGCAGAAACCTCATGGATCCCCACGAGTGGCATCCGGATTCACAAGTCTTCAGCATGATAAGAAGGAAATGGGGATGCCCGGACATAGATCTGTTTGCCTCCCCTCACAACTACCAACTAAAAAGATTCTGCAGAAGGACTTATCACAGACAAGCATGGAAAGTGGATGCCTTATTTTTCAACTGGAAAAACTTATTAGTATATGTCTTTCCTCCACTGCCTCTCCTCCCCAAGGTGCTCCTAAAGGTCAGACAGGAAAAGCCAAAGATAATACTGATTGCCCCAGACTGGCCCCACCAGTACTGGTATCCAATCCTAAGGAACTTGTCTCAATGCCCAGCTTGGACCTTTCCTCAAATACCTCATCTACTGTCCCAGCAAAACAATCCGATTCTGCACAGCATGGTGGATAATGTAATCATACAAAACGCACCTCTCAGTAAAGCTGTGATGGATGTAATTTTGGAAGCCAGAAGGCCTAGTACTAGAAAATCTTATGTTGGAAAATGTAAGAGATTCTGTGCTTGGAACCAGGCACAAGGAACGGATACAGCTGTACCAAATATTCCTCAGATTTTGCAATACTTAACTGAGATGCTGGACAAAGGCCTATCTTTTTCGTCAATTTAAATTCATGCCTGTGCCATTTTGGCTCATTACAATACAGAGCCACCAATCTGTTCTCATCCTTTATTAAAGCAGTACCTCAGAGGAGCCAAAAATTTAAGGCCTCCAAGGAGATCACCAGTACCTACATGGGACCTCAACTATGTCTTGTAAAAACTCACCCTGCCTCCTTTTGAGCCAGCTACTCCTGCTGATATAAAGTTTTTATCTTGGAAAACAGCTATGCTCCTAGCAATAATTTCTGCAAGACGAGTTTCAGAGCTACAGGCAGTTGTGGCTGTGGAACCTTTTATCATGTTTTATCCAGACAGGGTTTCTCTGAGGACAAACCCAACATTTATGCCTAAGGTGGTGTCCAGTGTGGCTCTTTATTCGTCTGCCAACTTTTTATCCAAATCCACAGAACAAGGGGGAGAGAATTCTGCATTCTTTGGACGTACACAGACAGCTTAGATTCTACTTGGACAGAACCAAAGTTTTCAGGAAGACAGAGCAATTACTAGTGACATATGCTGCAGGATCACAAGGAAAGGCTATCTCAAAGCAGACTATTTCAAAGTGGATAGGCCACTGCATTAGTTTCTGCTATTTTCACTATGTCAAGCCAGTGCCTAAGGGCATTAGGCCACATTCAACCAGAGCTGCAGCCACTTCCAGCAGCCTTTCTCAGAGGAGTACCAACCAAAGACATTTTAGAGGCTGCTACTTGGAGTTGAGTGCACACCTTTACAAAGTGCTATCATCTGCCACTCTACTCTAAATCCAGGGCAGGCTTTGCCACTGCAGTTCTGCAGGGCCTCATAGCAGCTCCTAATGCTGTTTAGCTCCAGCCTCCCAACCATAGCTTTGGGACTCTACCCAAATGTAATGACTGCAACAGTGAAACACGAAAAACATAGTACAGTTGTGTACACTTACCATAAATGTAGATGCTCGTGTATTCACTGTTGCAGTCCAGGTTACCCACCCGCCATCCCCCTTTTTCCTGCTGGAACTTATCTTTCCTTCTCTGATTTATATAACCTATGTGGTGTATTTGCTTGTAGATGAAAGTAAAGTTTATATTGGTGCATGTATTTTTATTTATATAAATTTTGGCTACCCTTTTAGGGGGCACCTGACATCTGGGGCAAGAAAAACTGAAGAAAATGGTGTCTGCTGCTTTTTTTTATACCCCTGATGACCTGACGTCAGGGAAGGGGTGACAGCAGCCGACGCAGGACCCAAGACTTTGGAATTCAGGCCGACTGAGGGCAACCTGCCAGCAGGATTACCCAAATGTAATGACTGCAACAGTGAATACACTTGAACATCTACATTTATGGTAAGTGTACACAACTGTACTTTCTTACCATAGCGTTCCATCTGTGTTGTTGGTGTTCTTCGTGTTTCACTGTTGCAGTCATTACCTTTGGGTTATCTGCCTGCAGGTAGCCCTCAGCCGGCCTGAATACCAGTGTCTTGGATTCCTGTTTCGGATGCTGTCTCTTATTCCATGACGTCAGGTCATCAGGGGTATAAAAACATGCAGCAGACACCATTACATCAGTCTTTCCTGCCCTCGTGGTGCCTGTAGCAGAAGCAGTTCGCAAGTGCCAGTCGGCCGACTCCTGAAATTTTCGTTTTCGAGTTTCAGAATTGAAGTCTTCAAAAAAGCTAAGTACCCCATTGGGGATCTTTTTTCTTGCTTTTAACCGATTTCAATAAAAGTTAACAATTGTCTTACCTGTGGAAAGCAAATACCTCATAAAGGTTTTCATTTATACTGCATTCCTTGCTTAGGCCCAGACCACGACGTCCCTCTCTGTCGGTTTTGTGCCTTGTTCAACCCCCGAACTATTTGTCGTCTGGCTATATTTGCAGCAAATTATTTTGATACTTGGTATAACTATCCAGAAATGGCTTCGGTAAGCCATCTGACTACCGATATCCTGAAATAACGTAAGGAAAAAGACAGAGACGAACCGCATAGGTCCAAAACTGCAGACAATGCTTCCATTAAGCTAGTCGCCAGTCTGCCGGTACTCAGTGAGGTGCTTTCGCAGCCCCTGATACCTGCTACCTCAGATTCGCAGGCCTCTACTGAGACCCATTCGGAGTCCGGTATTCCGCGAGATGCTTCTTTGACTATAGAATCTGTGGATGTCTCTACCTTGGATGGGTCCAGAGCCGCTGTGCAGGCACTGGCTTCTGAGGGTGTATTCAGGCCTACAGACTTGGATTTTATACAGACGCCATCTTCTCCATCCAGTCCTAAAACTTGGCCCACGCCTAGAAAACCGACGTCCACACCGCATGGTCAACCCATATGCCTAAAAAACATATGCTTAGAATGGCTGAAAACCTTATTACTTTAATTAGGGGAAGCCAGCCTTCCCCCTCTGGGAGACCTAGAACTGATTTTCCTTCTGATTCTTCTGATCAGGATTCAGATATTTGATGTCCTTCAAGGATGCATCTGCAGTCCTGACATATGGGTTGCCCTGCCTCAGACAGCCCTTTGGTCGGCTGGATTCCAAAGTCTGGGTCCGGTGTCGGCTGATGTCGCCCTTTTCCCCGATGTCAGAGCACCTGGGGTATAAAAGCGTCAACCGACGCCATCTTCCTCAGTCTTTCTTGCCGCGTGGTGCCCGAAGCAGAAGCAGTTCGCAAGTGCCGGTCGGCCAGCTCCTGTGATTTCAGCTACCGAAGTCTTCAAAAAAGCTAAGTACCCCGTTGGGGACTCTTTCTTGCCTCAGCCGATGTCAGATCAAACGGTTAAAGTTAATAATTGTTTAACTTGTGGGAAACAAATACCTCATAAGGATTTCCACTCTTACTGCTTACCCTGCCTAGGCCCAGACCATAACGTCTCGGCCTGTACAGCCTGTGCTTCCTTCAATAAACACACTCTTAGGCGTCGGGCAGAGTTTGCAGAAGAATATTTTGGGGAAAAGTTCTGTTATATCATGCCGTCGGAGCTTCCGACAGCTCATTTACCCAAAAAACGGAAGGATAAGGACCAACACACGCGGTCCGCGGTTTCGGCCGACTCCACGCCTAGGCCTACCGCGAGTGTCTCGGTCTCTGCTGAAGCCAAATCTCTACCGCTTCCGACCGACGACACCGCACAGCCAGTTACTTCGGTACCGGAGGCCACCACTGGGTCGGTCATAGAATTTCCGTCTGAAACCGGTGCTCAGGAAATTTCCGACACCATTTCTGTTGATAAAACTACTCCAGCACGTGGGGCAGCCAGGCCTCCTGTATCCATGTCCATTAAGACCTTTACACGTGCTAAAGCTGCTAAACAGCTAAAAGCTCTCCCCTCCCAAGGCTATTCCTCAGGGATCCACTACCGGTTCACAAATTTTAAGTTTAGCTGAGGACCTTATTTCCTTAATCAGGGGCTCTCAGCCACATCCAAACAGGGGCTCTCAACCACCTTCAGACAAAAGGCCCAGGGTTGAGCAGACTGATCCCCAGTCTTCTGATGAGGCCTCAGATGACTCTGCCCATTCAGACTACCAGGAGGAGGCCTTTCCGGCCTATAAGGATTCTGATGCAGAGGAATCTATTCCCTCGGCCTCCCCCCCTGAAGAGTTGTCCTTTGGGGAGACCCTTCACTCCATGAGAGAGCATTTCAAATGGCAAGGCCAGGTATTCTCTGATTCCAGGAAGAGGTTAAGGACTTTTTTGCATTTACCTCAGCATAGACCTTTGGCTATTCCTCCTGTTTTAAATGTTATAGAAGATGTGTACTCTGAGTCTAGTATTTCCCCTGACTCACTCCCTCCGGCTCCTGTCAAACCCGACAGGTTCTACAGGGTCCCAGACTCGCATCTAATCCTTTACAAGGGCCACTCTGCTGACCCAGAAACTATTTCCCAGGGCCCTAAAGGGGTTACAACCACCACTACTAAGAATCCACTTCCTTCTGAAAGGGAATCCAGGGCTTTAGAGAGATGGGGTAAAAAAGTGTATACTTCTTCCACACTTTCTATGAGAGCATTAAATTGTCAATTCCATATGATACAGTATCAAGAGTATCTGTTAGATGAATTGCATAAAAAACTATCCTCGCCTGAACCCCTAGATCGCAAGGCGCTTCAGGATCTGGTGCATAACTCCCAGCAGGTTAGCAACCATTTCTTACAGTGTGGTTATGATGCATTGTAAGCTTCATGTAGGTCAGCAATGACAGGTGCAGTCATACGTAGACATGCTTGGCTGAAGGAACAAACACTGCCAGATCATGTTAAAGCAAAGCTTCTGGATGCACCACTGGAAAAACAAAAGTTATTTGGTTCCACGGCTCAAGAGGTCTTAAAGAAATTTGAGGAAAAGGCTAAATCAGTACAAACAGTCAAAGATTTCCTCCAGGTCCAACCACCAAGATTCAGCAGAAATTGGCCTTCTAAGAATTGGTTCTTTCCAGACACAGACAGATTTCAGAGGCAAAAACAGGCATGTCAGAGGTAGAGGGCAAGCTCGAGGCTCCTACAGAGGATGTCAATGGCAGCCTCCTACCCAGAGAGGTAGTGCAGGACCTACAACTACTGCACAAGGACAATCTCAATGACTTGACTTTGACCCCGCCAAGCAGGGCTCAATTGGAAGCACCTTTGGGCGGAAGGCTATCTTTATTCTCAGAAAATTGGCACAGTATTACAAAGGACAAATGGATACTGCAAATAATAGACAAAGGATACAGATTCCATTTTCATACATTACCAAAAAGACAAGGCATGCCAAACCTGCCACCAAATCAAAGGGCAGAGGCTTTCAAGCAAATTTCCAACCTACTACAAATGAAAGCAATAGAAGAGGTTCCTTTCACAGAACAAGGCCAAGGATTTTATTCCAGACTATTCCTTGTTCCAAGAAAAGAAAAGCAATGGAGGCCTATTCTGGACTTGTCCGCACTGAATACTTATCTCATCGTGCCAAAATTCAAAATGCTGACCTTACAGCAACTCCTTCCCATGCTGGGCAAGGGGTCCTGGCTGGTAACTCTAGACCTCAAGGAGGCATACCTGCATGTCCCTATCAGACAAAGTTGCAGAAGACACCTCAGATTTCTTGCAGGTTCAGAGCATTATCAATTCTCAGCATTGCCCTTTGGCTTATCTACTGCGCCCAGAGTATTCACGAAATGCCTGGCATCAGTAATTGCACATTGCAGACTTCAGGGGATTCAAATATACCCATATCTGGATGACTGCCTTATACAAGCGGGCAGCCAACAGACATTGATAAAACACTTGAACTATACCATCCGCCTACTACAGGCCTTGGGATACACAGTCAACATTCAGAAATCAAGGCTTGTTCCATCCCAACGAATGATTTTCCTGGGTGCAAAACTGGATACAAACACCCAAATGGCTTTTCTCATAGAAGAAAAACAAGAACAATTACCGAATTATTTCAGAAATCTGACAACACAAACCCAGCTGACTGCAAGGAAAATCCTGCAGGCCCTGGGTTTCATGGCATCTTGCATTTTTCTGATTCCACAAGCAAGGCTGCATATGAGGAAACTACAATGGTACCTAAGGAGTCTATGGTCTCAACACAGTCACAGCCTAGAAGCTTTGATCCCCCTCATTCCATGCCTTCAAAAGGAATTTCTGTGGTGGGCACAAGCAAGTCAGTCAAACATGGGTCTGCCTTTCAGCAAGCCACATATCAGCCAAACCATTACAACGGACACCTCAGACCATGGCTGGGGGAGTGCACATGGAGGGCAGATGCATTCAAGGACAATGGACACAAAAAGAATTGCACCTGCACATCAACCAAAAGGAAATGCTGGCAGTGATACATTCAATCGAGGCCTTCGAACACTTCCTGCATCAGGGCCACCTGCTAATAAAGACAGACAATACCACAGTCATGTGGTACATAAACAAGCAAGGAGGTACCCATTCCTACCCTCTTTGCAGGCTGGCAATGAATCTTTGGGAACTTTCCCTAAAACTCAATATAGAGCTGCAATCCCAGTTCGTACCAGGAAAAGACAATGTACTGGCGGACAGCCTAAGCAGAAACATCATGGATCCACACGAATGGATGTTGCACCCCGACATTTTTCTTCAGATAGCACAATCTTGGGGAAGGCCGGACATGGATCTTTTTGCCTCCCACCACAACCATCAACTGAAGAAATTCTGCACAAGGACAGACCATCCTCAAGCATGGAAAGTGGACGCCCTCTCCTTCAGCTGGAATACTCTAACAGTATATGCATTCCCACCTCTACCGTTAATGACCAAGGTCTTACTGAAGATCAGGACAGAGCAACCAAAAGTGATTCTGATAGCTCCGGACTGGCCAAGACAACACTGGTACCCACTGTTAAAGAGCATGTCATGCACGAAACCGTGGCCTCTACCACAATGGCCACTTCTTCTGACACAGCACAGTTACAAAACTCTGCACTCCAGCCTAAAAACCTTGTAGCTGACAGCCTGGAGAATACCTTGACTCCTCGCCAGGATAAGCTATCCAAGAGGGTAAAGGATATCATCATGGAAGCTCGGCGGCCTTCCACAAGAAAGGCATATTCAGCAAAATGGAAAAGATTTCGTACCTGGAACACCGCAAAGGGTCAAGATCCGACAGTAATGAGCATTCCACATATCCTTGAATACTTGGCTGAAATGCTCCATAATGGCCTTTCTTATTCTTCCATAAAAATTCATGCTTCAGCAATTTCAGCAGAGTATAACACTGATCCACCTGTATTTTCTCATCCTCTGCTCAGGCAGTTTCTAAGAGGGATAAAAAACATCAACCCTCCAAGGAAACCACCAGTGCCTACATGGGACCTTAACTTCATGTTGGAAAAATTAACTCTACCTCCCTTTGAACCAGTAGCATCTTCAGAACTACAATTCCTATCTTGGAAGACTGCCTTCCTTCTGGCCATAACCTCAGCAAGAAGAGTATCTGAGTTACAGGCCCTCATGGCAGTACAACCATTTCTCATTTTTCATCAGGACAGAGTTTCTTTGAGAACCAATCCTTCATTCATGCCAAAGGTGGTATCCAGGGTCTCTGTGAACCAAGCTATTCACCTGCCTACCTTCTTTCCAAATCCACAAAATAAAGGAGAGAAACTTCTGCATACCCTGGACATTCACAGACAGTTGCGCTACTACTTGGACAGAACTAAGACTTACAGAAAAACTGACCAACTCTTTGTAGCATATGCTGCTGGTGTACAAGGAAAAGCAATTTCCAAACAATTTCAAAATGGATAGGAAATTGCATTCGATTCTGTTACTCTTTTCATGGAAAAGCTGTGCCAGCTAACATCAGGCCTCATTCCACCAGAGCAACAGCCACCTCCACAGCCTTCTTAAGAGGGGTGGCTACAAAGGACAGTTTAGAAGCTGCTACATGGAGCTCTGTGCATACATTTTCCAAGCATTACAACTTGCCTTTATATTCCAGATCCAGAGCAGGCTTTGCTACTGCAGTCTTGCAGGGCATGTTAGCTACACCATCCTTTTCTTAGGTCCTACCACCCCCAGCTTGGCTATGGTATTCTACCCATATGTCAGGACTGCAGATGCATCCTTGAAGGACATAGTACAGTTTTGTACCTACCATAAAAGTAGATGTCCGATAGGTATGCATCTGTAGTCAAGTTTTCCCTCCCTCCTACCCCTCTGTGGTATTATTTGGGTACCTATCTCTCTTTTTTTAGCTAGCTGGGGTTATCTTTTGTGGTGTATTTGTTTTTTATTGCTGTGCATGGTTGGAATTTTTTCATCTCTCCAATTTTAGCCTTCCTTAGAGGGCACCTGGCATCTGGGGCAAGAAAAACTGAGGAAGATGGCGTCGGCTGACGCTTTTATACCCCAGGCGCTCTGACGTCGGGGAAAAGGGTGACATCAGCCGATGCCGGACCCAGATTTTGGAATCCGGCTGACCGAAGGGCTGCCTGAGGCAGGACAACCCATATGTCAGGACTGCAGATGCATACCTACCGGACATCTACATTTATGGTAGGTACAAAACTGTACTTTTCTTCTGTTTACCAGGATTTGCCCTTATCTACCTATGAGAATTCTAATGCAGAGGATTCCATTCCCTCTGCTTCCCCTCCAGAAGATTTTTCTTTTGGTGAAACCTTGCAGACTCTTAGGGAGCATTTCCGCTGGGAAAGCCAGGATTACTCTGACTCCAAAAAGAGGCTTAGGGAATTCTTACTCCTTCCTCAACACAGGCGTTTAGCTATCCCTCCTGTTCTGGACATTGTACATGATGCTTTCTTGGACTCTAGCCTATCCCCAGACACTTGACCTCCAGCTCCAAGAAAACCTGACGGGTATTAGAGTACCTGACTCTCACAAGTTCCTCTTCAAGAATCCTACTGCGGATCCAGAGACCATTTCCCAAGGACCAAAGGGCATTAAGGCTACTTCTGCCAAAAACCCTACCCCTTCTGTTTGAGATTCTAGAGCCTTGGACTGATTGGGAAGAAGGTATACACTTTTGCTACTTTGGCCATTAGGGCTTTAAATTGCCAGTTTCATATGTTAAAGTACCAGCAGCATGTTATGGGACTACTTAAACAGAAAATGATGTTGATTCCTGACTGTGCTGAACACAAAGAATTACAGGATTTAATGCATTCTGCTGAACAAGTTGGTAAACATACTTTGCAAGTGGTTTTGACTCTTTAAAAGCATCTTACAAGGCTGCTGTCACTGGGTCTGTGCTTAGGAAGGTATGCTTGGCTTAAGGAGCAAAACTTGCCACATCATGTTAAAGCTAAATTACTGGATACTCCCTTAAACCAAGACCGCCTTTTTGACAACAGAGCAGAAGTCGTCCTCAAAAAAGATGGAGGAAATAGCTAAATCTATGCAAACTGTTAAAGATTTCCTGCAAGTACAGCCTCCCAAATTTAGTAGACATTGGCCTTCAAAGAAGTGGTCCTTTCCAGTCTCTTCCAGGCCTTCTCAGGCCAAACCCAGGAACATCAGACCACCTAGGTTACAGTCTCAAGCTACGCACAGGCGTAAGCAGTGGGGGGCTCCCACTTCCAAAGCAGGAAGTAGTCAGACACACCCCTACGGAAAAATGGCGCAATGACTTAACCCTTCCAAGCCCTGCTCAACTGCCTGCTCCCCTAGGAGGAAAGCTCACCCTGGATGAAAAAAACTGGGAACTCGTTACCCAGGACAAATGGGTTTTAAATATAGTTTTCCAAGGATACAGACCCCACTTCCACACCTTACCAATCCCAAAGGGTTGGCCAGACCTACCCCCAAATCAGTGGGCAGAGGTTCAACAGCAGGTTCTCTCTCTTCTAAGTATCAGGGCTATTCAACCTGTCCCAGCAGGAGAAAGGGGAGAAAGTTTTTATTCAGGACTTTTCCTGGTACCCAGAAAAGACCGCTCCTGGCATCCTATCCTGGACCTCTCTGTTCTAAACACCTTTTTGGTAATCCCAAAATTCAAAATGCTAACACTTCAACAGCTGCTTCCTATGCTAGGCAAAGATGCCTGATTGGCAACCTTAGACTTAAAGGAAGCTTACCTGCACATTCCAATAAGGGAATCTTGCAGGAAATACATACGCTTCAAAGCGGGCTCCATGCACTATCCGTTCTCTGCACTTCCCTTTGGCTTGTCTGCTACACCCAGGGTATTCACAAAGTGTCTAGCTCCAGCCATTGCATTTTGCAGGCAGAGAAATATTCAAATATACCCATACCTGGACGATTGTCTGATTCAGGCAGAAAGCCAGGACTTGCTATTAAAACATCTGGCATTCATAAAGAAATGTCTAACCTCACTGGGGTACACCATAAACGAAAATAAATCTCATCTTGTACCCTGCCAACAGATTGTATTCCTGGGAGCAAGCTTGAACACAACTTCTCAGATGGCTTTCCTCACTCCAGAGAAACAGGTTTATTTGACAACCTACTTCAAATTACTGGCCACAAAGACCTAGCTATCTGCAAGGAAAATTCTGCAAGCCCTGGGGTTCATGGCCTCTTGCATTCTACTCATTCCATATGCAAGACTGCATATGAGGAAACTACAATGGTATCTGAAAAGCCTATGGTGTCAACATTCTCAGGTCCTGGAATCAATGATTCCTATCATTCCTTGTATAAAGATAGAGTTCCTTTGGTGGGCAGAGGCCTGCTACCACAGCAAGGGGCCCCCTTTCACTCTACCCCCTACCGCCCAAACCCTAACAACAGATGCATCAGACTATGCATGGGGGGCTCACTTGGCAGGGCAGCGCATTCAGAGCAAATTGAACCCGAGACAGATGCACCTGCATATCAACCAAAAATAAATGTTACCTGTACAGAATTCCCTGACAGCCTTCAAAGACCACATCCTTCCAGGACAGTTATTGGTAAAGACAGACGACACCACAGTCATGTGGTACAAAAACAAGTAGGAGGGAACCCATTTGTACCCTCTCTGCAGACTAGCCATGGCTGTGTGGAACACAGCCTTAAGCTACTCAGTGCACCTACATGCTCAATTCCTGCCAGGCAAGCTAAATTCACTGGCAGATGACCTAAGCAGATATCTCATGGACCCACACGAATGGAAACTGGAACCAAAAATATTCAAGCTCTTTGAGGAACAAATGGGGTACTCCAGAGATGGACCTTTTTGCCTCCCCTCAGAATTTCCAGTTGGACAAATTCTACACAAGGACTTTCCACAGTCAAGCTTGGAAAGTGGATGGCCCTGTCCTTTACCTGGGAAAGCCTCTTGGTTTATGCCTTTCCCCCTCTGCTTCTCCTCTCGAAGGTTCTGCTAAAGATCAAACAGAACAAGTCAAGGACAATACTGATTGCACCAGACTGGCCACACCAGCACTGGTACCCCCTCTTACGCAGTATGACACTGCTGGAACCATGCCACCTACCTCAGACACCTTCCCTGCTGTCCCAACAGGCGGGCCAGATTCTGCACCCTCTGCTTCAAACCCTGAACCTTGCAGCCTGGCTAATTCCTTGATCTCTCCAGTAGCATCCCTCAGTAAGGAGGTGCTAGATGTCATTCTGGAGGCAAGGGGGCCTAGTACTAGAAAATCTTACGCTGAAAAGTGGGAAAGATACTGTTCCTGGAGCTAGACTGCAGGGATGGGCACAACGGTGCCTAGCGTACCTCATGTTCTTCAGTATTTAACAGAAATGCTCCACAAGGGTCTATTCTTCTCGTCAGTTAAAATTCATGCCTTTGCCATTTCAGCACATTATAATACTGAACCACCCCTCTTCTCTCACCCCCTGCTTAAAGCAATTCCTCAGGGGGGCCAAAAATGTAAGATCCCCCCAGGGAAGACCCCTATGCCAGCCTTGGACCTTAACTTTGTATTGGAAAAGCTCACTCTCCCTCCATTTGAACCAGCTGCAATTGCAGAGTTGAAATTCCTTTCTTGGAAAACAGCCTTCCTTCTAGCCATCACTACTTCAGTAAGAAGTGTGTCTGAATTACAGCCCCTCATGGCAGTGGAGTCCTTCATTATCTTCCATGCAGACCGGGTTTCCATCTGGACCAATCCTTCCTTTATGCCCAAGGTGGTGTCTAGTGTGGCCTTAAATCAGTCCATTCATTTGCCTGCTTTTTTCCCGAATCCACAAAACAAAGGAGAATGAATACTGCACTCTTTGGATGTGCACAGACAACTTAGAGTTTATTTGGACAGGATCAAGCCTCTCAGAAAGTCTGAACAGCTGCTAGTTGGCTTTGCTGCAGGGGCAGAGGGGAAGGCTATTTCTAAGCAAACCATTTCTAAATGGATAGCCCATTGCATTCATTTCTGCTGTAAGCACCATGGAAAACCTAACCCATAAGGGATAAGATCACATTCCACCAGGGCTGCATCTACCTTTTCAGCCTTTCTCAGAGGAATCCCTACCAGGGACATCCTAGAAGCTGCTACCTGGAGCTCTGTGCATACCTTCACCAAGCATTACCACATGCCAATTTTTTCTAAATCCAGAGCTGGTTTTGCTACTGCAGTCTTGCAGGGCTTAGCTGGCCCTAATGCTTTTTAACTTCCTCCTCCCTTCCTTAGCTGTGGGAATCAACCCAATTGTGATGACTGCAGCAGTGAAACAAGAAGAACATAGTACAGTTGTGTACACTTATCATAAATGTAGATGTTCTAGTGTATTCACTGTTGCAGTCCTGGATATTCTTCGTGTTTCACTGTTGCAGTCATTACATTTGGGTAATCTGCTGGCAAGTTGCCCTCAGTCGGCCTGAATAACAAAGTCTTGGGTCCTGCATCGGTTGCTGTCTCCTCTTCCATGACGTCAGGTCGCTAGGGGTATAAAACATGCAGCCGATGCCATTTTAATCAGTCGTTCTTGCCGCGAGGTGCCAGAAGCAGTTCACAAGTGGCGGTCGGCCGACTCCTGAAATTTTCGTTTTCGAGTTTCAGAAACAAAGTCTTCAAACTAAAGCTAAGTACCCCATTGGGGAAACTTTTTCTTGCTCCTTACCAATGTCAGTAAAAGTTAATTGCATTACTTGTGGGAAGCAAATACCTCATAAGAATTTTCATTTGTACTGTATTTCTTGCCTAGGCCCTGATCACAACGTGCCTTGCTGTCGGTTTTGTGCTAAATTCAACGAACGCACTATTAAGTGTCAGTATATTTTTGCTTCTAAGTATTTTGATTCAAGATGTAACTATCCTGAAATGTCGTCCATTAGCAATCTGACTACCGGAATTCACAAAAAACACAAAGAAAAAGACAGAGACAGACCGAGGTCCAAAACCGACGACGAAGCTTCTCTTAAGCCAGTCGCCAGTTTGCCGGTACTAAGTGAGGCGCCTTCGCAGCCCCTGATGCCCGCTACTTTTGAGTCGCAGGCCTCTACTGAGACCCATTCGGAGTCTGGTATGCCGTGAGATTCTTCAAGTATTGAAGCCGTGGATGTCTCTCCCTTGGATGGGTCCAGAGCCACTGAGCAGGCACTGGCTTCTGAGGGTGTTTTCAGGCATAATCATTTGTATATTAAACCAACGCCATAATCAAAAGCAAGGCCAAAACCTACTTCTATGTCTAAAAAAACGATGTGTGAGCCACATGCTCTGGCCCCTATGCCTAAAAAGCAAATGGTCAAAATGGCTGAGGATTTAGTTACCTTGATCAGGGGTTCCCAACACCCCCCTGCTAAGACGCCTAAGCAAGGCACCGATTATGAATCTTCAGATCAGGTTTCTATTTCTTCTGATCAGGAATGGTCTGTTCCCCCTTATGAGGACTCTGATACAGAGAGGAATCCATCCCTTCTGCTTCTCCTCCTGAGGATTTTTCTTTTGGAGAGACTTTGCATACCTTAAGGAAACATTTTCATTGGGAGAGTCAGGACTTTTCAGAATCCAAAAAGAGACTTAGGGATTTTCTTCTCCTTCCTCAGCATAGGCCTTTGGCTATACCTCCTGTTTTAGACATTGTTGTTGATGTTTTCTCAGAATCCAGCATGGCTCCTGACTCACTGCCTCCGGCTCCTAGTAAGCCAGACAGATATTACAGGGTTCCTGACTCCCACAAATTTCTTTTCAAAAATCCTACTGCTGACCCTGAAACTATTTTTCCGAGTCCCAAGGGTGTTAAGTCTTCTACAGCCAAACATCTTACCCCTTCTGATAGAGACTCCAGGGCGCTGGATAGATGGGGTAAGAAGGTTTATATGTCTGCAACCCTGGTAATCAGGGCTTTAAACTGTTAATTTCATATGCTTAAATTTCAACAGCATGTCATGGGCTTACTGAAACAGAAAATGATGTATGTTAAGTTGTCCATCTCGCCTTCATTCTTGCTGGATGGGTTCGGAGCCGACCTGCCCGACTGCCACTCTAAAAGCTCGAGAGTTGGTTCCACCGGCTCGAGGCTCCCCTTATATCCCACAATGCTAGGCGGTATTACCTCAGATCTCGTTTGCCGCTACAGCTATCGAGACGTGTTGCTTCACCGGCTTCAGGTTAGTGTAGGAAATAGTTTAAAAAAGTTGATTAAAAACCCTTTAAATTAGTTTTCCATACAGTATCCCTTTATCTTAAAGGTCTTTTATCCCTTTCTTCTAGTTCTTAACCTTTTTTTACCTCAAGAACTTATAGGTTCTTCCCTTAGGCCTTCGGGCCCTCCCATCCCCTTGGAGTGTATGTGTTTTCTGTAGGGACTTTATAATACTAAATTTATTTAGTTTAAGTTTTCTGTTTTTAGTGTATAGTGTAATTGGTGTGTTTGTGTTTGTGTGTGGTTACACTTGTTCCTTGATATGTCCAAGGATTCGAAGGTCTCAGGCTTCAAGAAGTGTGACTCGTGCTGTCAGAAAATGTCTCTGACAGACGGTCACACTTCTTGTGTGTACTGCCTGGGACCTTTACACCTGCAGGACTCTTGTGCTGTATGCCATGGCTTCAGCCCTAGAGTCCTGCAGGAAAGAAAGAACAAGCTCATTTTAAGGGGCTTGCTTAAGCCTGAGGGTCCCCCGACTGCTTCTTCGGGTAAACCCTCTAAGGCTCCTAGGTCTTCGACTCCAGCTACTGAGTCGACGCCTAAGACATCGAAGTCTACTACAACATTGGCTCTGGCTGGAGCCGATGAGACTCGAACTGCTACTTCTGTGGTTCCCCCGGCTCCAGCTGGAGCCGAGGCATTGGAAATATCTGAGTCGGCTCCGATCAGACCATCAGAACCGACATCTAGAAAGAGGTCCAGGTCACCGTCCCTTGGCTCCGTTCATTCGGCTCCAGCATCTCCCTTGCTGTCTGAACGGAGCCATAGATCTCACTCCTCTAGGTCATCGAGGCTTTCTGATCATGACCTTCAGAGGGTAGTGAGTCGACGTCTTAAGTCCGAGGCACTGGCCCAAATGCTTCAGAGCCCGACTCATCAGTCGATGCTTAACCCTATCCCTCAAAATGTTCCTCCTCCGACTCCTTTGAGCTCGGGCCGGCGTTGGAACCGAGACTGTGGTAGCGTCGGAACCGATACAATTGTCTTCGGTTCTGTCGTCGGCTCCGATTTCTTCCTTGGAAGAATCTCGGCGCCGGACTTCCCTCGTCGGCTCGAGGGTGAGTGGCATCGGACCCTTGTCCGACCCGCTCTCCTCTCGGCTTCGGCGCTGGTGAGTTCGGCTCGACATCGCCTCGAGCCATCGCTGTCGGTGCCGAGGGAGGTTTTCAGCTTTTCGGAGCGGGGACCTCTGGCTCTGCCTGACAGGGGTGCATTCGAGGTCATGCGGAGTGTGTTGGAACCCGGTTCAACTCCTCAGTCGGCTCCGTCCGTCCCTCCCTCTTCGGTGCCTCAGGTTATGTCTACTCACTCCCTCATCCCAGACCGCAGAGAGCCAGCTCCTCAAGAATCCCCTGTGGGGATCTCATCCTCTTCCGAGGCCTCTCCTAGGAAGAGAAAGTGCAAGAGGAAGCACATAGACTCACCTGAGTCTGTCACCTCTGACACTGATTTAGAGGATTCCGAGGGTTCCCCCCGTTCCCCTTCTGAAGATGTCTCCTTTGCAGACATCCTAGAGATCCTGAAACAGAGGGGAAATTGGCCAGCCCTTAACCCTTCGGAGGATGAATCTGTGTATCTTGAGGCGTTTGGCTCTCGCCCTTCCACCTCCTGGGTGTCCCCCCCCTTTGACCCCCTCATGGAGGTGGTAGCTAAAAAGGCTTGGACGGCTCCTGACTCTGTGGACCCTACCCCAGGAGACCTTCAAAGTTTATCACAGCACCAGTAGATAAGCAGTTTCTGACTAAGGGAGTTTCTGTGGATGCTATGGTGGTAGCTGCCGCCACTAAAAAGGAGCTAGCTGATCCTTCGGTGCCTGTCCATCCTCCTAACAAGGAATCTAGGTCTATGGACAGGTACGGGAAGTGGATGTTTTCGTCAGCGACCTTTGCCATGCGTTTGCTGAACTACCTCTGTCATTTCACTCGTCTTCAAAGAGACTTGATCAAGGAAGCGAGTGAGATGTTAAAGGATCCTACAGCTGCGGGTTTTCAGGATAAGATGAACACTCAGCTGGCTACCCTAAATTCTATAGCTAACTCCTCCATGCGCCTTCTTTCATATGCGGCTGATGGAGCGAGCAGAGCCGCAGGGACAGGTGTGGCCTTACGCCGTCATGCCTGGATGCGGCTGTGCAATTTTGCGGACCCCTTTAAAACGTCTTTCACTAATTCCCCGTTTGATGGATCGTCCCTTTTTGGTCCTCAAGTGAAAGAAACCTTGACAAGGTGCGAGACAGATGGCAAAAATTTCTGCCGTCGGAGTCCGTTTTTCTACTCCTTCTAGACCTTACCCCAAAGGCCAGAAAAGTGGAAAGATGTGGTTCCGCAAACAATCTCAAGGGACTTTGCCTGACGCACAGAGTCAAAGTCAGATTAGTTCTAAAAGTACTGGGGATTATGGCGGCCGCTATCCCTCTACTTCTATTAGCCAGATTTCACATGAGAATCCTTCAATGGATGCTCTTCACACAATGGTCGTATCAACAACTTCCGATGTCCCACACCATTGTGATTACGCAAGCATGCAGGAATCATCTTCTTTGGTGGATTTCTTCCCCCCAGCTCTTCCTAGGAAGACCATTTGTCCCTCCCCCTCCGGTTGCTACTCTGACAACGGACGCCTCCCTGATCGGGTGGGGGGGGCATTATCAGGGCAGGACAGTCCAGGGCATATGGCAACCAGACGAATGCCACTTGCATATAAATGTTCTAGAGATGAGAGCAGTGCTTCTAGCATTGCAAGCCCTTCAAGACTCTCTTCCCTTGGGAACGATAGCAATTCAGACGGACAACATGTCTGTAGTGTGGTATATCAACAAACAAGGCGGAACCAGGTCCTACCCCCTATGTCGAGAAGCACTCAGACTGTGGCAATGGGCGATTTCTTCTCAGCGGTTTCTGATAGCAACGCACATCCCGGAAGTCCAATCTTATCGCGACAAGTTGAGCAGAGCTATCCTCATGCCTCACGAGTGGTCTCTGAAAGATTCTATCTTGGAGAAAATTTTTCTCAAGTGGGGTCAGCCTTGCTGCGACCTTTTTGCTACTCCCCAAAACAGCAAGTGCAAAGATTATTTCACCCTCTTCCCCTTACCAGGCCAGCCCAGCAGAGACGCTCTAGTCCATGTTTGGCCCCGGGGACTTCTGTATGCATTCCCTCCCTTCCCACTAATCTCTCAAGTGATACAGAAAGCTATCGCTCAGAAGGCCTCATTGATCCTCATTGCTCCTTACTTGCCTCGACAGGTTTGGTTCCCCTTTCTACATCAATTTCTGTTGGAGCAACCCTGGCATCTGGACCTAGTTCCAGATCTTTTGATCCATCAGTCGGGTCAGTTACATTGCTCCCTCCCCTCTCTGAACCTCACTGCTTGGTTCCTCCAGTTCCAACCTTAGCCAGGCTTCCTCAAATATCTCACTCTGTTCGAGATATTTTGATAGCTTCCCATAAATCTTCCACTCGGAAGATTTATCTTAGTAAGTGGAAACGTTTCGCCTATTGGGCTCAAGGAAGGGACATAGATCCTTTCACTGCTCCCATCCAAATAGTCCTTGATTTTCTAGCTGAACTTTTCCATGCAGGTTCATCTCCTTCTACTCTTAAAGTTCAATTGGCAGCTATATCTAACTTTCATGTGGGCATCTCAGATTCTGCCATCATGTCTCACAAGCTTTGCAAAGCTTTCTTGAAGGGAGTTTTTCTTCTTAGACCTCCTATAAGAAATCCTCCTCCTTCTTGGGACCTTAATTTAGTTCTCACATCTTTGATTCTTCCCCCTTTTGAACCTGCAGCTTCCTGTTCAATGAAATTGCTATCCTGGAAGACTCTCTTTCTGGTAGCCATTACTTCAGCTAGAAGGGTCTCAGAGCTTCATGCACTCAGCAGTCGACCACCGTATCTGTTGTTTCATAAGGATAGGGTATCCTTACGGACCAATCCATCCTTTTTACCTAAAGTAGCCTCTGCGGCAAATCTAAATCAAAACATTGACCTCCCTGTGTTTTTTCCTAACTTTTCTAACCAGTCTGAACAAAAATTGCATTGGCTAGATGTTCATCGTCAATTAAGGTATTATTTGGATAGGACCAAACAGATCAGAAAATCTGACCAGTTGTTTGTCTCTTATGCAGAAGGCAGAAAGGGCCTTTCAGTTTCGAAGGTATCACTCTCCAGATGGCTAACATCCCTGATTTCCTTTGTGTATGAAATTAGACACCAGAAGTTGCCTAACAAACCAAAGGCCCATTCGACTAGAGCTTTGGCTACCTCTATAGCTTTCCAAGACAGGCTGCCTATTGATACCATTTGTGCAGCAGCTACATGGGCTACTCCTCACACTTTCATTTCTCATTATAAGTTGGATTTAGCTTCTAGACATAGAGCTAATTTTGGTTCCACAGTACTCAAGAGTCTGTTCCGATAGGCCACCCGGGACAAGGTGCTAGGGACGCGGTCCCATCCAGCAAGAATGAAGGCGAGATGGACAACTTAACATATAGAAGTTATGTTCTTACCATAACGTTCCATGTTAGTTGTCTTCTTCTCGCTTCTTCTTGCATCCCACCCTCCTTCCCCCTAGCCTGGACAGACCTAGAGGAGTTTGATTGTGACCTCTCTTTCTACCACCTCTATTGGATATAGGTATATGCTATCCTTGCATATATTCCTTCATCAGGTTGCAGGTCACCTTCTTCCCTTCTTTTTATAGAGGTGGGGTTTCCCATTTCCAGTAGTTCTGGATTTATTATTGGCTGGGCCTAGCTTACAAACGAGATCTGAGGTAATACTGCCTAGCATTGTGGGATATAAGGGGAGCCTCGAGCCGGTGGAACCAACTCTCGAGCTTTTAGAGTGGCGAGTGAGCCGAGGTCGGCTCCGAACCCATCCAGCAAGAAAGAAGGCGAGAAGAAGACAACTAACATGGAACGTTATGGTAAGAACATAACTTCTATTTATTTCTGATTGTGTGGAAAGTAGAGTTACAGGATTTATTGCATTCATCTGAACAAGTTGGAAAGCATACTTTGCAATGTAGTTTTGATTCCTTGGAGGCCTCTTGCAGGGTCGCCGTAACTGGATCTGTGATAAGAAGGCATGCCTGGCTCAAGGAGCAAAATCTGCCTGATCATGTTAAAGCTAAATTGTTGGATGCTCCTTTACAGTATGAGATTCTGTTTGGTAAAAGACATAAGAGGTTTTAAAAAAGATGGAAGACAAAGCTAAATCTATGCAAACTGTAAAAGATTTGTTGCAAGTGCAGCCACCCAGGTTCAGTAGGCACTGGCCTGCTAAGAATTGGTCCTTTCCAGTGCACAACAGAGCCGCTCAGGTCAAATCCAGACACTCCAAAGGCTCCAGGTTTCAGTCACAAGGATCTTACAAGACAAAACAATGGGGTGCCTCCACCTCCAAATCAGGAAGTAGCAAAGCACCACCCTATGGTCAACAGTCTCAATGACCTTCCTCTGCCATTTCCAAGCACTTACATTTTGGCAGCCCCTTTGGGGGGAAAATTAGCACTTCATGCTCAAAATTGGCATCTAATTACCCAGAACAAGTGGGTCTTAAGTAATAGTATCCCAGGAGTACAGATTTCATTTTCACACTTTGCCAATTCCAAATGGATGGCCAGATTTGCCCCCAAATCAATGGGCAGAGGCTCAGAAACAAGTAATGTCCCTCATGGATATGGGGACTATTCAACCAGTACCAGAAAAGGGAAAAAGGACAAGGTTTTTAGTCAAGAGTTTTCCTGGTACCCAGAAAAGACCAATCATGACGTCCAATTCTGGACTTATCCATTCTAAATACTTTCCTGGCCATTCCAAAATTCAACATGCTGACTCTAAACAGCTACTGCCTATGCTAGGCAAAAATGCCTGGTTGGTAACTCTAGACTTAAACGAGGCTTACCTGCATATCCCAATCAGGGAATCTTGCAGAAGATAGCACTGCTTCAAAGCAAGCTATTTGCATTACCAGTTCTCTGCGCTACCCTTTGGCTTATCTACTGCGCCCAGGGTCTTCACAAAGTGCCTGGCACCAGTAATTGCATTTTGCAGACAAACATTCAAATTTATCTATAACCGGACGATTGTCTAATTCAGGCAAAGGACGAGGACACTCTTCTTCAGCATCTGTTGTTTGTAAAAAGACTTCTAACATGCCTAGGGTACACCATAATCGAAAATAAATCACAACTGGTACCCTCTCAAATAATTACATTCCTGGGTGCAAGCTTGAATACAGTTGCCCAGATGGCTTACCTCATGCCAGACAAACAAATTCAATTGACAACATACTTCAAACACGTGGCAACAAAAACCCAGCTATCTGCAAGACAAATTCTGCAGGCTTTGGGGTTCATGGCATCCTGCATTTTACTAATTCCATAATGAAGACTGCATATGAGGAAACTTCAATGGTACCTAAAAAGCTTGTGGAGTCAACATTGTCACAGCCTGGAAACAATGATTCCTATCATTCCTTGCCTGCAACAAGAGTTCCTTTGGTGGGCAGAGACATGTCACCAAAACAAGGGGCTGTCATTCATTCTACCCCCTGCCACCCACACCCTGACTACAGACGCATCAGACTATGCTTGGGGGGCCCATCTGGCAGGGAGATGCATTCAGGGCGAATGGAGCCCAAATCAAGTGCACCTACATATCAAGCAGAAAGAAATGCTAGCTGTACAGAATGCTCTGACAGCCTTCAAGGACTTCCTTCATCCGGGACAACTACTGATAGACGGACAACACCACAGTTATGTTGTACATAAACAAGCAGGGGGGGTACCCACTCCTACTCCCTTTGCAGACTAGCCATGGCCTTGTGGAACACAGCCTTGACTTGCCAAATACATCTTCAAACTCAATTCCTGCTAGGAAAGCAAAATACTCTGGCAGACGACCTAAGCAGAAGTCTTATTGACCCGCATGAATGGAAACTGGATCCACAAATCTTCAGCATGGTGACACGAAAATGGGGGAGCCCAGACATGGATCTATTTGCCTCTCCCCAAAACTACCAGTTGGAAAAATTCTGCACAAGAACTCATCACAAAAAAGCTTGGAAAGTGGATGCTGTATCCTTCAGCTGGAAAAACCCATCAGTCTAAGATTTTCCCCCTCTGCCTCTGCTCTCCAAGGTTTTACTAAAAGTCAGGACAGGAAAAACCAAAAATGATTCTGATTTCTCCGGACTGGCCTCGCTAACACTGGTACCCGCATCTAAGGAATATGACACACCTTCCTCAGTGGCACTTGCCTCAGACACCTCATCTATTGTCTCAGCAGAACTATCAAATTCTGCGCACTCGGCTCCAAACTCTGAATCTTGCAGCATGGCTAGTCAACTAATTTCACCAGTCATATCTCAGTAAACCTGTGATGGATGTCATTTTGGAGGCTAGAAGGTCTAGTACTAAAAATTCTTATGCTGATAAATGGAAGAGATTCTGTGCTTGGAACCAAGCACAAGGAATAAACACACTAATGCCCAATATTCCTTAGATTTTTCAATATTTAACTGAGATGCTTCACAAGGGCCTATCCTTTTTTCTATAAAAATCCATGCCTCTGCCATCTCAGCTCATTACAACACAGAGCCTCCTCTCTCTTCTCATTCCCTGCTAAAGCAGTACCTCAGAGGGGCCAAAAATTTAAGACCTCCCAGGAGAGCACTGACTCCTGCAAGAAACCTCAATTTTGTGCTGGAAAAACTCACCCTACCTCCTTTTGAACCAGCTGCTACTGCAGACATAAAATTTCTTTCTTGGAAGACCGCCTTTCTTTTAGCAGTCACTTCAGCTAGAAGGATTTCAGAACTACAGGCTCTCGTGGCAGTGGAGCCTTTCATTATCTTTTACCCGGACAGGGTGGCCCTCAGGACTAATCCTCCTTTTATGCCTAAGGTGGTATCCAGTGTGGCTCTTAACCAGACCATTCACCTGCCAACTTTTTTCCCAAGTCCGCAGAACAAGGGGGAGCGGATTCTGTATTCATTGGATGTACACAGTCAACTAAGATTCTACTTAAACAAGACAAAAATCTCTAAGAAAGTCTGAGCAACTACTGGTGGCATTTGCTGCAGGAACAGAGGGGAAGGCTATATCAAAGCAGACTATTTCAAAATGGATAAGCCACTGTATTCGTTTCTGCTACATGCACCATGGTAAACCTGTCCCCAAGGGGATCAGATCCCATTCCAGCAGGGCTGCATCTACTTCTGCAGCCTTTCTCAGAGGGATTCCTACCAGAGACATTCTAGAAGCTGCTACTTGGAGCTCAGTTCATACGTTCACAAAACATTATCATTTACCCCTCTTCTCTGAATCCAGGGCAGGCTTTGCCACTGCTGTCCTGCAGGGCCTTACAGCTGCTCCTAATGCTGTTTAACTCCATCCTCCCATCCATAGCTTTGGGAGTCTACCCAAATTTAATGACTGCAACAGTGAAACACGAAGAACATAGTACAGTTGTGTACACTTACCATAAATGTAGATGTTCGAGTGTATTCACTTTTGCAGTCCGGATTACCCATCCACCAGCCCTCTTTCTTCTCTATTATTATACCTCTTCTTTCCTTCACTATGCTCAAAAGCCTTTGTGGTGTATTTGCTTTTAGTTGGAGGTAAATTTTTTGTGTTCTAAAATACTTGCATATATATGTGTATATATATATATATATATATATATCTGCTCCCCATTTGTGGGGCACCTGACATCTGGGGCAAGAAAAACTGATTAAAATGGCATTGGCTGCATGTTTTATACCCCTGACGACCTGACGTCATGGAAGAGGAGACAGCAACTGACGCACGACCCAAGACTTTGTTATGCAGGCCGACTGAGGGCAACCTGCCAGCAGATTAACCAAATGTAATGACTGCAACAGTGAATACACGTGAACATTTACATTTATGGTAAGTGTACACAACTGTACTTTTACCTCCATCCCTCCAGCCCCCTGGCTTTCTCTATCCTTTCTCCCTCTCCACTTTATGGCCATCTTTTATGGCAGGGGTATTTACTTTTTACTGGAGGTGTTCCACACCATCTAATAGCTTCTTATTTTGGGGGCACCTGACATCTGGGGCAAGAAAAACTGATGTAATGGCGTCAGCTGCATGTTTTTCTACCCCTGACGACCTGACGTCATGTGAGAAGAGACAGCATCTGACGTAGGAATCCAAGACTGGTATTCAGGTCGGCTGAGGGCTACCTGCAGGCAGAAAACCCAAATGTAATGACTCAACAGTGAATGCACTCGGACATCTACATTTATGGTAAGTGTACAAAACTGTGCTATCTTCATCCATTCATCAAGTCCCACCCTCCTCCCCCTTCCTAGAGACTCCTGGAGGATATTTGGGTCTATTACCTGGACTAAGATTTTTGCCCGGAGACAGCCTCTGATTTACTTGTTAGGGCAAACTCAATCTGAGGTAACAGAGAGAAGGGGATTCTGGGTAAAATCTTAGCTAGAGAGTTTTTGGCTGGCATGAGCTTTGGTATACGGCTGACTCAGTTCCGAGGGCTCGGAACTGAACCCATCAATGATGAATGGATGAAGAGCAACAACACAGATGGAACATTTTGGTGAGACATAACTTCTTTTTTATATCTTGGGTGCAGGTAAAAGTTTAGGCAAGCAATGTGAAGATAGTCTATATACATTTTGTCGGGAAGCATCCCACTGTTGCTTTAAATAACTTTAATGTTATCTCAGTATTAATTATTATAAATTGATGCTGCTTGTTACTGTGCCTTGTGGTCTGGGTCATGGCTGAAAAAGGGTCCTTGGACCAGTCCCTCTCCCTGCCTGTTTTACGAAATCAAACAAATAAAATATCTGCTTTTTGTGGCAATAGTTTATATCTCTGGTGGTTGCTTGAGCTTCATTCATTCATTGTAGAAAGTCAGAATCTCTAGGTGGCAAAAACCTTGCTTTTCTATTGAAATACTCTCTTGGATTTGAGGAATGTAATTTATTGAAGGTGCACTTTATTTTACCAGATTTACTGGTGAGCTGTATTGTGTACTTCCAATGCCTGCTCTATTGCCCAAACCAGGGTGCACGGTCTTAAAATTGTAAGTACAGTAATGCCTATACGACTACACTTTGATTTGATAATTTTTGCATTTATTTAGTTATGTTAGCTCAAACTTGAAAGGAGACTTTTTTTTAGAATGTAAGCCAGCATTAAATGTTAAACTAAGAAATATTTTCATGACCTTTTTGTTCGTGAAAAACAATGTTTATTAACATTGTAAAACAACATGGTGGTAATCACAACTGTAGAAGCAATAAAAAAAATTTCAAAATAATAATCCACAATTGTCTACAAGAACATGAGCTTTGAATGTCGGTATTGTACAAAAAGAATGTGTTTGTGTGCAATACCCACATACAGTTTTTCGTTTGTGTCCAAAGAGGCAGCAAGATGCATAGTAATAAAGTTAGTCCAGTAGGTCCACTTTTCCCAGACAGCCCTCTCAAAGGAAGGTCTGAGGTTCCCAGAGTAGAGATGCCGTTCATTAGGCTTGCTAGGTCTGTAAAGGTCAGTGCAACAGTAGTCTCCATCTCTTATTGGTACATTTTTTGGACACAAGTAATAAATTGGCAGTTTCAGAGCAAAAAAAAAAAGTAATAGAGAGATGGAGATACTAATCAAAAATAGTCTCGATTTGGAGTCACATATATGCTAAAACAGTGTTTTGAGTTCCATGAGAATAGAACATTCCCAGAAAAATGTAAGCCCAGTCTCCCTAAGTACCCTCAGTACATTTTTAGCAAATGGAAGAAATACCTGGGTTTTGTTTCTGTGTTTTAATACTATATTTTATCAAATTAAATTGCTTCCATTTATGAGTCTTATTTACTCTTCTTAGAGGACAAGTTTAAAGTAAGCTTTATGTTCCTAAATTTAACTTGCTTGTTTTCATTTTTTCCTATTTTTTTTTAGAATGAATCTGAGAGTTCTACTCGTACAAAGCCATCTACAGCTGATCGTTCTAGTCCATCAGATTCACGGAAATGGAGAAATGATGTTCGCAGTAGGCCTTTATCATCTCCCAGTAAGGCGTTATCACCAAACCGTAAGACATCAGTAAGTAAAAACCATTCATGCAGTCAGTAGAAATGTTTTTTTTGTTTTTTTTTTTTTGTGTGCCCTTCCTAGGGGAGAAAGAAGTGGTCCAGGGTCAACCAGTGTCAGTCCCCTAGAGGATGGATAAGGTCGCTAGCAGTTACCCAGACAGTGAGTGTTCGGCAGTGAAGGTGCTTGTAGCTGTTTAAGTATACAGGACCATACACTCGTACCGGGGAAGGCATTGTCCTCACAGTGATGAGCGTTGACTGTTGCCACTGCCTAGGCAAATGCACAAATCATTGCTGAAACTAACGTGTCTAATAACCTTCCTTGACTAACTTTCACTCTCACTGAGGAATACTCAGGACACAGGAATAAACTGATACTAATAGTAGGTGGATGTTTGATGGTTATCAGGTGCAGACAGAGAATGCACATAAATAAAAAACTTTGAATGCTTCATCTGACAGAGAGCAGTTTTTTGGGCATCTTATTCCTTAAAAGTGGCAACCCAGCCACTGGGGATGCACAAGCCAGTGCATTTCTTTGTGCTGGTCCCAAGCCTGGATAAATGGGGAGGATTGCGTCAGGAAGGGCATCCGGCGTAAAACCTCTGCCAAATTACTGATGCGGTGAACATTTCATAATTACATACCGGATCGGTCGAGGCCTGGGTTAACAATGATCGCCACCAGTACTGTTGGCCAACAGGGTGCTGGTGGAAATTGGGCTACTGTTGGCCGAAGAAGAAGAGGAGGGGAAAGGCATGCCCGAAGGCAGGAAGACAGGAGAAAGGTTAGGAGTGTAGCAGTGATGGTAGGAACTATGAATGTTGGCAGTATGACTGGTATAGGGAGAGAGCTAGCTGATATAATGGAGAGAAGGAAGGTTGATATATTGTGCGTGCAAGAGACCATATGGAAGGGAAATAAGGCCAAATGTATAGGAGGCAGGTTCAAATTGTTATATCATGGTGTGGATGGCAGAAGAAATGGGGTAGGGGTTATCCTAAAGGAACAGTATGCTAAGAGTGTTTTGGAGGTGAAGAGAGTGTCTGATAAGAGTGATGTTTATGAAGCTTGAAATTGATGGTGTAATGATGAATGTTGTTAGTGCATATGCTCCACAAGTTGGGTGTGCAATGGATGAGAAAGAAAAATTTTGGAGCGAGTTGGATGAAGTGGTGGTGAGTGTACCCAAGGGTGAGAGACTAGTGATTGGAGCGGACTTCAATGGGCATGTTGGTGAAATGAACAGAGGGGATGAGGAAGTGATGGGATAGGTATGGTGTTAAGGAGAGGAATGCAGAAGGTCATATGATTGTGGATTTTGCGAAAAGGATGTACATGGCTGTGGTGAATACGTATTTTAAGAAGAGGGAGGAGCATAGGGTGATGTACAAGAGTGGAGGAAGATGCACACAGGTGGATTATATCCTATGTAGGAGGGCCAGTCTGAAGGAGATTGGAAACTGTAAAGTGGTGACTGGGGAAAGTGTAGTTAAGCTGCATAGAATGGTGGTCTGTAGGATGATGTTGGTGATCAAGAAGCGGAGGAGAAGTGTGAAAGCAGTGCCAAGGATTAAATGGTGGAGATAAAAAGGGTGATTGTGAGGTGGAGTTCAGAGAAGAGTTAAGACAGGCACTGGGAGGCAATGAAGAGTTACCGAATAGCTGGGTAACTACAGCAGAGCTAGTAAGGGAGACTGCTAGGAAGGTGCTTGGCGTGACATCTGGACAGAGGAAGGAGGACAAGGAGACATGGTGGTGGAATGAGGAAGTACAGGAGAATATACAGAGGAAGAGGCTGGTGAAGAAGTGGGATTGTCAAAGAGATGAAGAAAGTAGGCGAGTATAAGGAGATGAGGCGCATGGCAAAGAGAGAGGTGGCAAAGGCTACGGATAAGGCATATAGAGAGTTGTATGAAAGATTGGACACTAAAGAGGGAGAAGAGGACCTGTACCGATTGGCTAAACAGAGGGACAGAGCTGGGAAAGATGTGCAGCAGGTAAGGGTGATAAAGGACAGTGAGGGAAACATACTCACAAGTGAGGAGAGTGTGTAGAGCAGATGGAAAGAGTACTTTGAAGGCCTGATGAATGAAGGGAATGAGAGAGAGAGAGAAGGTTGGATGATGTGGGGATAGTGAATCAGGAAGTGAAGCAGATTAGCAAGGAAGGAAGTAAGGACAGCTATGAAGAGGATGAAGAATGGAAAGGCTGTTGGCCCAGATGACATACCAGTGGAAGCATGGAGGTGCTTAGGAGAAATGGCAGTGGACTTTTTAACCAGATTGTTTAATGAAATTTTGGAAAGTCAGAGGATGCCTGAGGAGTGGAGAAAAAGTGTTTTGGTACCTATCTTTAAGAATAAGGGTGATGTGCAGAGCTGCAGTAACTACAGAGGGATAAAATTGATCAGTCACAGCTTGAAGTTATGGGAAAGAGTAGTGGAAGCTAGGTTAAGAAGGGAGGTGATGATTAGTGATCAGCAGTATGGTTTCATGCCAGGAAAGAGCACTACAGATGCAATATTTGCTCTGAGAGTGTTGGAGAACTACAGAGAAGGTCAGGAGGAGTTGCACTGTGTCTTTGTGGGCTTAGAGAAAGCATATGACAGGGTGCCTAGAGAGGAGTTGTGGTATTGTATGAGGAAGTCGGGAGTGGCAGAGAAGTATGTAAGAGTGGTACAGCATATGTACAAGGGTAGTGTGACATTGGTGAGGACTGCGGTGGGAGTGACAGATATGTTTAAGGTGGAGGTGGGATTACATCAAGGATCAGCTCTGAGCCCTTTCTTATTTGCAGTGGTGATGGACAGGTTGACAGATGAGATTAGACAGGAGGCCCCGTGGACTATGATGTTTGCAGATGACATTGTGATATATAGTGAGAGTAGAGACCTGGTTGAGGAGACCCTGGAGAGATGGAGATGTGCTTTAGAGAGGAGAGGAATGAAGGTCCGCAGGGCTAAAACAGAATATATGTGTGTAAATGAGAGGGAGGGTAGAGGAATGGTGAGGATGCAGAGAGTAGAGTTGGTAAAGGTGGATGAGTTTAAGTACTTGGGGTCAACAGTTCAGAGTAATGGTCAGTGTGGAAGAGAGGTGAAGAAGAAGAGTACAGGCAGGGTGAAATGGGTGGAGAAGAGTGTCAAAAGTGATTTTTGACAGACTGGTACCAATAAGAGTGAAAGGGAAGGTCTACAAGAGGGTAGTGAGACCAGCTATGTTATATGGGTTGGAGACGGTAGCATTGACGAAAAGGCAGGAGTCAGAGCTGGATGTGGCAGAGTTAAAGATGTTAAGATTTGCACTGGGTGTGACTAGGATGGACAGGATTAGTAATCAGTATATTAGAGGGTCAGCTCAGGTTGGACAGTTTGGAGACAAAGCAAGAGAGGTGAGATTGCGTTGGTTTGGACATGTGCTGATTAGGGATGCTGGGTATATTGGGAAAAGGATGCTAAGGATGGAGCTGCCAGGTAAGAGGAAAAGAGGAAGGCCTAAGTTAAGGTTTATGGATGTGGTGAGAGAGGACATGCAGGCAGTTGGTGTGAAAGAGCATGATGCAGTGGACAGGAAGAAATGGAAACAGATGATCCGCTGTGGCGACCCCTATTGGGAACAGCCGAAAGAAGATAATTCCTTAAAAGTGGCAGTGACTGAGTTATAGTGGCCTCATGACTCGGTATTATTAATAAACATCAGATTCTTTGCAGCAATATCTTAAGGAAGCTCCTTGATTGATAGTTCCTTTTCCAAAAGTAGGAATGCAGTTTTCCCATTAAAATTCCATGTTTTGGGAAATCTTACCTGTTCATTGCATGCCTTGGCATGACACATTGACTGCAGAAGGAATCTTGTTCTTTTAATTTACTCCCTTTTTTTTCTTCTTCTTCATAGCTCACTCCATTTTTGTTGTTGAATCTTGGTGTCATTTATGTGATCCTTTTTGCATGGACAGGCATGTCCTCTTGGTCATGAAGTTAACTAATCCACCAAAATCTCCATAGGTATTGCTTGTATTGTCATTTCAGCTGCTCAACCTCAGAGGCATTAAAAGTAAATCCACAGTATTTCCCCCATATCTTTCAGGTGATAAACTAACCCTGACCTAGCAGTCCTGGATGTCCAAACCAGTCATTCTCTTCTTTTGAGGAACTGTAATCAGAGGATGAATGTCCTCACCTTCCACACTGAGGTGTGCATCCTGATATCCTTGCTGTGCACTGTTTTCAGTTGATAGTCTGTAGTTCGTAGTTGACCAAGTGGGATCTTGGAAATATGTCTCTCGAGTCCCATCTTATTAAAGGTTATCCTCCAAAGTCCATTTTGTAGCCCCTGTTGGATAAGAATATTCATCTTATCTTGCTCTAGGGCTTGATGCTGAATGCCTGAATATTTATCAAATATTTTTCTGGTGGGCACTTGTCTTGGCATTTTAATTGTAAGCTTGTGCCAAACCTGGCATAAGCTTTTCTCCATACCATGCTGCCTTTGGCTAGTATACAGTCTAATACCTTTTCCCATTTCCATTGCACTCAGTGCTGCTTTAACACGTTTGCTTCTGCATGAGGTCATACCGGTATATTTTGTGGTTTGTGATACTCTGTCGCCCTCAAGAGTCTTATTTGGATTCAGAACATATCGAGGCAGCTCTGTCTGTAATGGTCATGGGTAAAAGTGAAGGCCTACAGCCACATCTTTACCAGATTACTCGTCCTTTAGAGATGCTGTCAGGCCATTGAGAAACTGTTTAGTTTGACATCTGTCTACACTCTCACCCCTTCCTTGAAAAAAAAAAAAAAACACGTAAAGGAGTTTCTGTTGAAGACGTTTTGAAATTGTGTTGTGTTACTTGGAGACACTCTAGGAATGGTATGAGAGCAATCTGAATATACTCTTGACTTTGCTGCTTCGGTCCTAAAAAAAGACAAGCGCCATTTTCAAGCAATCTTCTGAGTGAACTGTTCTCCTACGTAAACATCCCAGTATTTTTCTGCTGTCTTCATTCCCAGCATAGGTTCCAGAGACCCCCCAGCATTTTGCTGCTGTGCTGGTAGACAGAGTCAGGAGCTCTCAACAGATTTTGCCAGATGTTTTTTTTTTTCTTTGCTGCATTAGGGCTTTGGATGCTCAGTTGTTCATTTCTTCTATCTTCCTGATCTAGGTTCATGTAGAGAGGAAAATACTCATTTTAATCTAGTTAAGGAAGTCATTTGTGATATCCTGTTCATGGTTTCCACCGTTGGATGCCATTCTGTGTTTATCCATGATAATTAGCTTGGACTGGATATCTGTCTCTCTAAGTGAGGTTCTGAGCTAAACCCCTCCTCTGTCCCAGATCTTTCACACTGCTTCATGACTGAAAAGAGGAACAGCTTGTGCAGTTTTCTGTTCTTTTCAGCCAGAAGGGATCTATTGCCAATCCACCCTTACTGATGATTTCTATAAAGTAGTAGTTACTCAAGTTGGAGAATCTTTTCTTTTGAATTTTATAAATTAATCGGACCATGCAGAGTATTTGTATTGATTTACTGAATGTTTGAATTCAAAATTTGATTAAAGCTCTAAGACATTCTTGAAAAGTTAACTAAAAAGGGTACATAAGGACAAATTTGACTCACTGAAGGTCAAACCATAGGCAAATGAAAGCTGAAGGAATCAAACCTTGTGTCACAGGAAGTAGCTTGCAAGCAGCTCATAGTTTTGATTGTCTGTGCTAAACTGCCAGATTCATGCAGGCTTTACTGTGTTGCGCACTCTATGGCTTTCATAAAGAAATTTCTCCAATGGTGTGTGAGTAATTTGAAAGCCTGTTTAGACTAGAAAATGCTTATGGTGAAGGAACCCACCCTGAGGTTAAGGAGAGCCCTCCACTTGTAGCCTAAAGAGTAAGAAGCATTATAAAATTCTGTGACCAAACAAGCACGTCAAGAAAGAGACTTCATACTAGGAATGTGAGGTGTTTGTGACCCCCTCCAATCTCTCTGAGGTTTGAGGACATATGAACTTATGAGGTCCTAATTTGAGCAGTCCCAGTTATAGGTTCATAGGTGTGTACTAGGCTGATTGCCCTGGAGCCTTTACAAGCCTAGCCTATAAAAGTGCTCTGTCTTTGTGCCACCAGACATTAGTTCCAGTGCCTCTATCACGTAGAGCCAGTGGAGTGATCCCCAGGGTGAACTTTCTAATCTGAAGTTTTTAATCTTCTTGTTATTCATCACTGATAGGTTCGGTTCCGAGCCCTCGGAACTGAGTCGGCCTAATACCTAGCTCGCGTACACCAAAAACTCTCGAGCTAAGCTGCTACCCACAATGCCCTTCTCCCAGTTACCCCAGATCATGTTTGCCATGCAGCCATATAGCAGCGTTTCACCGAGCTCTCCAGCTAAGTGTTGTATTTTCTAAAAAAATTTACTGTGTTTTGCAAGATGTTCATCGTGTTACACTGCTGCAGTCATTACACTTGGGTTATCCTGCCGTCAGGCGGTTCCCCAGTTGGCCTGAGTTCCAAAGTCTTGGTCTGGCATCGGTTGCTGTCGCCTCCTCCCTGACGTCAGTGCAACAGGGGTATGTAAGATGCAGCCAACGCCATTTTCTTCAGTCTTTCTTGCCGCATGGTGCCCGAAGCAAAAGCAGTTTGCAAGTGCCGGTCGGCCGACTCCTGAAATTTTCATTCCGAATCCAGAACCAAAGTCTTCTACAAAGCTAAGTACCCCATTGGGGAAACTTTTTCTTGCCTCAGACCGATGTCAGTAAAAGTTAATAACTGTATTTCCTGTGGGAAACAAATACCTCATAAGGATTTCCATTCCTATTATATCCCATGTCTAGGCCCAGACCACAACATCACTGGTTGTCGGTTTTGTGCTAGGTTTAACAAGCGCACTATTAAATGTCTGTTTGATTTTGCTTGACATTATTTTGGCTGAAAATTCAATTACACTATGCCATCGGTACTTCCAATGACCGGAATACTTAAAAAGCGCAAAGACAAGGACAGGCATCAGAGACCCAAAATTGATGACATGGCCTCTTCTAGGCCAGTCGCCGGTTCTCCGGTTTTCAGCGAGGCGCCTTCGCAGCCCCTGACAACCGCTTCTGCAGAACTACAGGCCACCTCCGACTCCCACTGGAGCTGGCTGGGCCTTCGGACGCACAAGTTTTTCAGACTACTGAAATTAACCCTTCAGAGGGAACTAAAGTAGCTGAGCAATCCACAGCTTCAGAGGGTGTTTTCAGACCTACTCAGTTAAGCATTAAACCCTCTGCTAAGTCTAAGCCTCCCTTAAAAACAAAGAAACAAATTCAGCATTCTCCAGGACAGGCCTCCATGCCTAAGAAACAAATGCTCAAAATGGCCGAAGACCTAATCACCGTGATCAGGCCCCCCCCCCCCCCCCCCGATAAAAGGCCCAGACAGGATGCAGACTATGAATCATCCGACCAGGTGTCTATTTCTTCAGATTCGTCCTCAGACCTAGGATATTCTGTACCCCCTTATGAGGATTCTGATGCTGAGGAATCAATTCCATCAGCCTCTCCACCTGTGGACTACTCCTTTGGGGAAACCTTACATACCATGAGGGAGCATTTCCATTGGGAAGGCTAGGATTATTCAGAATCCAAGAAAAGGCTCAGAGACTTCCTTTTATTACCTCAGCACAGACCCCTTGGTATTCCGCCAGTGTTAGATATTGTGGATGATGTGTATACTGAATCCAGCTTAAATCCTGACTCCTTACCTCCAGCCCCAGTTAAACCTGATGGATATTACAGAGGCCCTGACTCGCACAAATTTCTGTATAAAAGCCCTGTTGCTGACCCTGAAACTATTTCCCAGGGACCCAAAGGGATTAAGGCCTCATCAGCAAAAGACCCAGTTCCCTCTGACAGAGATTCCAGAGCATTAGACAGATGGGGAAAGAAAGTATATACGTCTGCAACTTTAGCAATGAGAGCCTTAAATTGCCAGTTTCACATGCTAAAATATCAGCAATTTTTGATGTCTCAGTTGAAACAAAAAATGCTTCCAGATTCAGATCCTCCTAATTTTAAAGAAATGCAGGATTTATTGCATGCAGCTGAACAAGTGGGAAAACATACTTTGCAATGTGGTTTTGATTCTTTAGAGGCCTCCTGTAGAGCAGCAGTTACAGGCTCAGTCATTAGAAGACATGGTTGGTTAAAAGAACATACGTTACCAGATCATGTTAAAGCAAAATTATTGGATGCACCTTTGCAGTGGGATGTGTTATTTGGAAGATGGAGGATAAGGCAAAATGTATGCAAACGGTGAAGGATTTCTTACAGGTTCAGCCTCCTCGATTTAGCAGAAATTGGCCAACAAAGAATTGGTCCTTTCCAGTTACAGACAGACCTCAAAGGGGCAGATACAGACGTCCAAGAGGTAGAGGTCAACCACAAGGTCCTTACAGGCCTCGACAATGGGGTGCACCGGGCCAGAAAGAAGGGGAAGACAGGCCCCCAACCATATAAAAAGCAGCCTCAATGACTTCCCACTACAGCTGCCAAACAGCTCTCTCTTGGCAGCCTCCTTAGGAGGAAAACTGGCACTTTTCTATCACAATTGGCATTGGATCACCAAAGACAAACGGGTTTTCAACATTGTATCTCAAGGTTACAGGTTCCACTTTCACACACTGCCAAGGTTAAAAGGAATGCCAAATCTGCCACCAAATCAATGGGCAGAGGCTCAAAAACAAATTACAGCACTCATGGACATGAGATCTATTCAAAAGGTACCACCACAGGAGCAAGGACAAGGATTTTACTCAAGACTCTTTCTGGTTCCCAGAAAGGACAAAGCCTGGAGGCCCATTCTGGATCTTTCTTCTCTAAACACTTACCTGGATGTTCCGAAAATCAAAATATTGACACTACAGCAGCTTCTTCCCATGCTGGGCAAGAAAGCTTGGTTCATGACCTTGGACCTCAAGGAGGCATACCTGCATGTCCCTATCAGACAAAACTGCAGAAGATACCTCAGATTCATAGCTGGTTCAATGCACTATCAATTGTCTGCACTGCCCTTTGGCTTATCTACTGCGCCCAGGGTCTTCACAAAGTGCATGGCACCAGTAATTGCATTTTGCAGACAGAAAGGAGTTCAAATTTATCCATACCTGGACGACTGCCTGATTCAAGCAGAGAGCAAGGACATTCTTCTAAAGCATCTGGCATTCGTAAAAAAAGTTATTAAGTTGCCTGGGGTACACAGTAAACGAAAAGAAGTCAAAACTAGTGCCCTCACAAGAGATGATATTCCTGGGTGCCAGCTTGAACACAGTGGCCCAGATGGCTTATCTCATGCCAGACAAGCAAGGACAACTGACTCAATACTTTCAATTGATGCAACAAAGACCCAACTCCCTGCAAGAAAAATTCTGCAGGCCTTGGGTTACATGGCATCTTGCATACTACTAATTCCATATGCCAGACTGCATATGAGGAAACTGCAATGGTACCTAAAGAGGTATATGGTCTCAACACTGTCAAAGTTTGGAAACAGTTATACCACTAATTCCTTGCCTTCAACAGGAGTTTCGATGGTGGGCTCAAGCTCGTCACCTCAACAAGGGACAGCCTTTTACTCAACCCACAGCCAGGCAAACACTGACAACAGATGCATCGGATTATGCCTGGAGAGCACACATGGCAGGAAAATGTATTCAGGGCGAGAACAAAGGCATCTTCTCATCAATCAAAAAGAGATGCTAGCTGTACAAAATGCCCTTATAGCTTTCAAGGACCTGCTGCATCCAGGGCAACTATTACTAAAGACAGACAACACCACAGTTATGTGGTACATAAACAAGCAAGGGGGCACACACTCCTACCCCCTCTGCAGACAAGCCATGACCTTGTGGAACACAGCTCTAGACTACCAAGTTCATCTGCAAGCACAATTCCTGCCAGGAGAGAAAAACACACTGGCAGACGACTTAAGCAGAAACATCATGGATCCCCACAAATGGGAATTGAATCCACAAATATTCAGAATGATAACACAGAAATGGTGGAGCCCGGACATAGATCTGTTTGCAACCCAATAAACTGCCCGCTACAGAAGTACTGCACAAGGAGTTGTCATCCACAAGCATGGAAAGTGGATGCCCTGTCATTCAGCTGGAAAAACCTGCAAGTATACGCTTTCCCACCTCTACCTCTCCTTCCAAAGGTACTCATAAAAGCCAGGCAAGAAGAGCCAAAGATGATCCTGATTGTGCCAGACTGGCCACGCCAGCACTGGTACCCAATCTTAAAGAACTTAGCACAAGAACCACCCTGGATTTTGCCTCAAATCCCTCATTTGCTGACTCAGCACAACAATCAGATACTTCACAGCCAGCTAAAGATCTTAAACCTAGCTGCATGGAAAATTCCTTAGACAAGCAAGCAATGCCTCTCTCCAAAGCTGTTATGGATGTCATTCTGGAGGCCAGAAGGCCTAGTACCAGGAAAGCCTATTCGGATAAATGGAAGAGATTCTGTGCATGGAACCAGGCTCACAGCCTTGACTCTCTTGTCTCAAACATTCCTCAGATTCTACAATATTTAACTGAGATGCTGGACAAGGGCCTCTCCTTTTCATCCATCAAGATCCACGCCTCTGCCATTTCTGCTCATTAGAACATGGATCCACCAATTTTCTCTAATCCTTTGCTCAAACAGTACCTCAGGGGGGCTAAAAACATAAGACCGCCCCGTAGAGCACCTACTCCAACTTGGGACCTCAACTTTGTTTTGGAAAAATTAACTTTAACTCCTTTTGAGCCAGCTAACACAGCAGAATTAAAATATATCTCTTGGGAAAACTTCTCTGCTACTGGCAATAAACATCAGTATGAAGAGTTTCAGCATTACAGGCACTAATGGCAGTGGAACCTTTCCTCATTTTCCACCAGGACAGGGTGCCTTTAAGAACTAACCCTATGTTTATGCCAAAGGTGGTATCAAGTGTGGCTCTAAACCAAACAATTCACTTGCCAGCTTTTTATCCAAAACCACAGAATAAAGGGGAGAGACTACTACATTTTTTGGACATTCACAGGCAGTTACGCTTCTACCTGGACAAAACCAAAGCTTTCAGAACATCTGAGCAATTACTGGTAGCATATGCTGCAGGAGCACAGGGAAAAGCCATTTCAAAACAGACTATTTCAAAATGGATAGGACATTGTATACATTTCTGCTATGCACACCATGGGAAACCTGTACCTAGCAGCATTAGATCTCACTCCACCAAGGCAACAGCCACTTCAACTGCCTACCTCAGAGGAGTACCTATCAAGGATATTTTGGAAGCAGCAACATGGAGTTCTGTGCATACCTTCACCAAGCATTACCATTTGCATTTATACTCCAAATCCAGAGCTGACTTCGCCACTGCTGTGCTGCAGGGCCTTATAGCCACCCCTAATGCCTTATAAAACCAGCCACCCTGCCTCAGCTTTGGGATTCCACCGAAGTGTAATGACTGCAGCAGTGTAACACGATGAACATAGTACAGTTTTGTACCTACCGTAAATGTAGATGTTACGAGTGTAAACACTACTGCAGTCCAGGTTACCCTGCCTCCTTCCCCTCTTACTTGCTGGTATGTACCTATGTCTTCTACCCTTTGCTACCTATGGGGAGTATTTGCTGGTAACTGAAAATTGTTGTTTGCTTTTCTTATGTATACTTTACTAGCAATTTGAATTGCCTACCTATTTGGGGGCACCTGACATCTGGGGCAAGAAAAACTGAAGAAAATGGGGTTGGCTGCATCCTGTATACCCCTGTCGCACTGACGTCAGGGAGGAGGCGACGTCAACCAACGCCGGACCAAGACTTTGGAACTCAGGATAACCCAAGTGTAATGACTGCAGCAGTGTTTACACTCTAGCATCTTCATTTATGGTAGGTACAAAACTGTACTTTTTTTTTTTCTCCTAAAGCTTTCTGCCTTATCTGTAACTAGCTCTACCCATGGGTATCTTTCTCTTACCATTGTTGGTAAATGCCCTTTTGGTTTTCTTAATACCATTGCTGGTATTTCCTCTTCTCTTTCTCTAACTTTTTGGATTGTTTTATTGTATACAGGATTTGTCTGAAAAGAAAGGGACTTCGGGGTTCAAGCATTGCACTTCGTGCAATGATAATCTCCCCCAACAGCAACTTGCATGATGATTGTGTCTATTGTCTGGGGGTTTCCCACTTGTCTGTGAAACCTCCTTGCCAGATTTGTGGCAGTTTCAGTCTGCGGATGCTGAATGAAAGGAAGAATAAACTTATTTTGAAAGGCCTGCTTTCTTCAACTTTTTCTGAGTCTCTTTCTGCATCGGAGGTCTCAACCCCTCTATCGAAGGACAAGAAACGTCCTCATTCTGAACCCTCTTCACCAGCCGGTGATACGGGTAACCTCATAAGCATAAGGCCCACAAGTCCTTCATGGAGAACAAGATCGCCTCCTCGGCTCCGACCACCTCGATTCCGAGTTTAGCTCCAGTGGCCTCTGTGGATATTTCTATGACTACCACGTCAGCACAGCCTTTGGCACCGACTTTTACGGTGACAAGTGTGGTGTCAGCTCCAACCTTATTGCTTGCTGTAACCTCAGCACCGACCTTGCCCATCTCTGCTCTGAGGTTGGCCCTGACTATTTCATGAGATGTGGTAATGACTTACGCTCCAGCTACCCCCTCTGCTCCAAGCCCTTTCTCGGCACTGATAGTGCCCCTTTTGCCTGCCTCGAAGCTGGAATCTTCGGTGCAGATTTTTCCTACACCATGGACCCAGTACTCCCCATCTTTGGACCCGTTTTTAAGACAAGCTTATAGCCCTTTTTTGGACCGACCTGACTCCCCCTCAGGAGTGTCAGTAATCTGAATTGGATTGGATGTGGTGAGCTTGTTCGATCAGCTGTTGTGACAGCCAGAGGGATTACAAATTTTCCAAAAACCCATCCCACTCTGGGTTTTGGGTCTATCGCCCCCATGACTCCTACTTATTCTCCTGCCTTGGATCCTTCGGTTCCGAGGCCCATAGCTCTGATGACATTGGGGGGAACCCTTTCCTCGGTGCCAACAGTGACTTTCTCTGAGGCTTTGAGGCCTCTTTGTGTTTTGGTTCCTTTAGAACCATCCTTTCCTCATTCTCATGCTTGGGGGTGGAGCCCTCAGCTCCAGGTACTGTTCCAGGTTTGTCAACAGTTCCTTCTTTGGATCCAGGGGCAACGCCCACCCCAGTTTTGCTTGAGGCTCCATCCCTGGGGGTAGGCCGCACGGAGCGGGGTGTGACCCTGGTTCCAAGATTGTCTTCTGTTCCGAGCTCCCATTTCTCTTCGGGCTGGCCTGCTTTCTGGATAATGGAGAGGGTGCTTGCTTCAGGAAGTGTTCTTCCTGTGTCGGACCTTCCCCCTGCTCCCTCTGAGCTTCAGCTGTCCCAGGCTACCTCCCCGGGGCACCAAGACCGCAAGCCTCAGGAATCCCCTATACAGGGTAATCTCCCTTCTGAGTCTTCTTCAGATGCTCCCACTGAAGATCCCCCTCGGAAGAGGGTGTGTAAGAGGGAACATCTGGACTCCCCGGAGGAGTCCCTTACTGAGGATACAGATTACAATGATAGCGAAGGGTCCCCATGGTCACCCCCTGACTATGTCTCCTTTGGAGACATCCTAGAAATATTGAAGCAGAGGCGTGATTGGAAGCCCTTCAATCCTTCCCCAGGGGAGTCCATATTTCTACAGGTCATTTGCTGTCGGCCCTCTACTTCTTGCGTGACCCCACCTGCCGATGAGTTAGTCCAGCTCATTGTGCATCGGGCGTGGAAAAACCCTGATAATATTGAGGCCATTCCCCGGAGACCAGACAAGATACTTTCCCCACCAGAGGAACAGCCCCATTGGTCTAGAGGCTTGCCAGTGGATGCTATGGTGGTGGCGGCCGCCACAAAAAAGGACCTTGTGGAGGAAAGTCCTACTGTCCACCCAACCACCAGAGAGTCCCGGGCTGTGGACAGATTAGGGAAGCGAGTCTTTGCCTCATCGACCTTTGCTATCAGGTCTCTGAATTATTTGGCACATTTTACGAGGCTCCAAAGGGATCTCATCTCTGAACTGTCTGGAACCCTCGCGAGTCAAGTTTCTGACTGGGCACACAATAAAGTTGCTTCTCAGCTTGCTACCCTACAGTCTATCTCCAACTTGTCCATGAGGTTGCTGTCCCATGCAACCGAAGGGGAGGCTAGAGGTGCAGGTGTAGATGTTCTTCGTGTTTCACTGTTGCAGTCATCACACTTGGGTTATCTACGTGCAGGTAGCCCTCAGTCGGCCTGATTATCAAAGTCTTTGGTCCTGTATCAGTTGCTATCTCATCTTCCATGACATCAGGTAGTCAGGGGTATAAAGCATGCAGACTACGCCATTACATCAGTCTTTCTTGCTGTGCGGCGCCCGAAACAGAAGCATTTCGCAAGTGCCAGTCGGCTGACTCCTGAAATTTTCATTTTCGAGTTTCAGATCCAAAGTCTTCAACTAAAGCTAAGTACCCCATTGGGGATCCTTTTTCTTGCTTTAAACCGATGTCAGTAAAAGTTAACAATTGTATTTCTTGTGGAAAGCAAATATCTCATAAAGACTTTCATTCGTATTGCATTCCTTGCTTAGGCCCAGACCACGACATACCTCGCTGTTGGTTTTGTGCCTTATTCAAACCTCCAACGACTCGTCGTCCATTCATTTTTGCATCCAAATATTTTGGTACTGTGTTCAATTATCCAGAAATGGCTTCGGTAAACCATCCTACTACCAACATTCCGAAAAAAACGCAAAGGTAAAGGCAGAGACAGACCGCATAGGTCCAAAGCTTCCGACAACGCTTCTCCTAAGCTAGTCGCCAGTTCGCCTGTATTCAGTGAGGCGCTTTCCTAGCCCCTGATCCCCGCTACTTCAGATTCGCAGCCCTCTACTGAGACCCATCATTTTGAGTCCGGTATGCCGCAAGATGCTTCTTCGACTGTGGAACCTGCAGAAGTCTCTACCTTGGATGAGTCCGGAGCCGCTGTGCAGGCACCGGCTTCTGAGGGTGTATTCAGGCCTACTGACTTGCATATTAAACCGACGCCATCTTCTTCTTCAAGGTCTAAAACTCGATCTATGCCTAGAAAACTGATGCCCAAACTGCATGGTTAGGCCCCATGCCTAAAAAGCAAATGATAAGAAAGGCTGAAGACCTTATTACTCTAATCAGGGGAAGCCACCCTTCTCCCTCTGAGACCTAGGACTGATTTTCCTTCTGATTCTTCTGATCAGGATTCTGAAATGTCTGTTTTCTCTGATGACTGATGACCAGGAGTTGCCCTTATCTACCTTTGTGGATTCTGATGCAGAGGACTCCATTCCCTCTGCTTCTCCTCCAGAGGATTTCTCTTTTGGTGAAACCTTGCATACTGTTAGGGAGCATTTCTTTTGGGAACGCCAGGATTACTCAGACTCCAAAAAGAGGCTTAGGGAATTCGTACACCTAGCCTTTAGCTATCCCTCCTGTACTGAACATTGTAGATGATGCCTTCTCAGAATCTAGCCTGGCCCCTGACACTTCACCTCCAGCTCCCAGAAAACCTGACCGGTATTACAGAGTATCTGACTCTCACAAGTTCCTTTTAAGAATCCTACTGCGGATCCTGAGACCATTTCACAGGGACCCAAGGGTATTAAGGCTGCTACTACCAAAAACCCTACCCCCTCTGATAAGAGATTCCAGGGCCCGGGATAGATGGGGTAAGAAGGTATACACTTCTGCAACTTTGGCCATTAGGGCCTTAAACTGTCTTTCTATGTTAAAGTATCAGCAGCATATTATTGCATTGCTTAAATAGAAAATGATGTTGATTCCTGATGTGCTGAACATTAAGAATTATAAGATTTAAAGAATTCTGCTGAACAAGTTGGAAAACATACTTTGCAGTGTGGTTTTGATTCATTAGAGGCATCTTGCAGGTCTACTGTCACTTGGTCTGTACTTAGAAGGCATATTTGGCTTAAAGAGCAGTCTGCCAGATCATGGTAAAGCTAAATTACAGGATGCTCCCTTAAACCAGGATCGCCTGTTTGGCAACAAAGCAGAAGTAGCTAAATCTATGCAAACTGTTAAAGATTTCATGCAAGTACAGCCTCCCAGATTTAGTAGGCATTGGCTTAAGAATTGGTCCTTTCCTGCCTCTTCCAGATCTTCTCAGTCCAAGCCCAGAACCAACAGAACACCCAGGCTTCAGTCCCAAGGTACTCGCATACCTTAGCAGTGGGGGGCTCCCACTTCCAAAGCTGGGAGTAATAAGACACCCCCATATGGTAAACTGTCACAATGACTTAACTTTAAACCTTCCAAGCCCTGCTCAACTGACTGTTCTTTTAGGGGGGAAAGATTGCCCTGCATGCAAAAAACTGGCAACTCATTACCCAAGACAAATGGGTTTTAAATATAGTTTCCCAAGGATACAGATTTCACTTCCACTCTTTCCCAACCCCAAATGGTTGCCCAGACCTTACCCCCAAATCAGTGGGAGAGGCTCAAAAACAAGTTCTCTCTCTTCTAAGCATCAGGGCAATTCAACCTGTCCCAGAAGAGGATTGGGGGCAGGGCTTCTACTCAAGATATATTCTGATACCCAGAAAAGACAATTCCTGGTGTCCTGTCCTGGACCTGTCCGTCTTAAACACTTTTTTGATAATCCCAAAATTCAAAATGCTAACTCTTCATCAACTGTTTCCCATGCAGGCAAAAATGCCTTTTTGGTAACACTGGATTTAAAGGAAGCCTACCTGCACATCCCAATAAGGGAATCTTGCAGAAGATACCTATGCTTCAGAGCAGGCTACATGCACTATCAGATGTTCTTTGTGTTTCACTGTTGCAGTCATTACATTTGGGTAATCTGCTTGCAGGTTGCCCTCAGTCGGCCTGATTAACAAAGTCTTGGGTCCTGCGTCGGTTGCTGTCCCTTCTTCCATGATGTCAGGTCGTCAGGGGTATAAAATATGCAGCCGATGCCATTACATCAGTCTTTCTTGCCATGCGGTGCCCGAAGCAGAAGCAGTTCGCAAGTGCCAGTTGGCTGACTCCTGAAATTTTTGTTTTCGAGTTTTAGAACTGAAGTCTTCAAACTAAAGCTAAGTACCCCATTAGGGTAAACTTTTTCTTGCTCCTTCCTGATGTCAGTAAAAGTTAATAATTGCATTACTTAGTTACGAAAACAAAATTGCCACTGACTCTAAAGGCAACCACAAAGCATTCTATAGCTATGTCAAGAATCTAAATGGGAACACTCAGATCTGCTCTGAGTTACAGCATAATGACACTAAATATACAGAACCAACTGATATTGCCAACATCTTAGCAGATAGGTTCAGTGCTTACTTTACCCCCCTCTCACCCCCTAGAGGGCCCATCTCTATACCTGAAGAATGCAAAGTTCCTATAATCACGGCTGCACAGGTAAAAAACACACTCTCCAAAGCCAAGAACACAGCATCCATGGGACCCGACAATATCCCAGGCTGCGTTTTACATGAACTACAGAATGAACTGGCACCCTACCTAAGTACCATGTTCAATCATAGCCTCACCTCAGGCTTTGTACCCACTGAATGGCGCACCGCGACAGTTATCCCACTCCACAAAGGGGGAGCCACGACAGACCCAGGGAACTACCGCCCCATTAACCTGACGAGCCTGGTCTGCAAGGCCATGGAACATATCATTATGGAACTCATAAACAAAGACATTGGTAATCTCCAAACTCTGGACCCTACACAGTTTGGATTTGTAAAAGGCAGATCATGTCTCCTAAACCTGATTGACTTCTTTGAAGCAGTCACCAATGCCATAGATGAGGGTAAAATGGTTCACACAGCTTATCTAGATCTCGCCAAGGCTTTCAACACCATCCCCCACTCTGGAATTATAGATAAGCTCACTAAACTAGGTATAAATCTCTATGTCACAAGATGGGTTGCCAACTGGCTCACGGACAGAACCCACACTGTGAAAGTAGCAGATTCCAAATCCGACATCAGACCAGTGACAAGTGGAGTACCAGTACCAGGGTTCAGTCCTGGGTCCTCTCCTGTTTGGTATCTACTTCTCTGAAGTGCAGGCCAACACAGAAGGTCTTTGGCTAACAAAGTTTGCAGATGACTGCAAACTAGGAGCCATAATCGAAACTCCTAACGATGTGGACAAACTACAAAAGGGCTTCAATGAGACAGATACCTGGTGTCAAAGCCATGGCCTGAAGCTCAATGCCAAAAAGTGTATTGTCATCTCCTTTGGTAAAAACTCTGTACCCATGAACTACCACATAGCTGGTAGTCTACTTAATGACGAAAATGTGATGAGACCTTGGGACACAGGTGGACAGTAGTCTCTCCTTTGATAATCACATCGCCACAGTGGTCAGGAAATCCTTCTACGTGGCTCATCTCGTCACAAAAGGATTCTCATCCAGAAAAAAAGAGGTCATTGTTCCCCTCTACTCATCATTTATTACACCCATTATAGAGTACAACGCCCCTTTTGGTATGTACTTCACAAGACATCTACAACAACTGGAAGGACCACAGAAATACCTCACAAAGAGGATTACTGGCCTCAAACATATGCCCTATGCCGACAGTCTCAAAAAACTACAGCTTTACTCCATCGCATATCGCCTACTCAGGGGCGATCTCTGCCTATCATACAAAGCTATGTCAAACCCAGAGCTGTTGGACATGCTCCACTTAAAGAAATCCCAATCCCTCCGAGTTACACGCTCTAGGGACCTTAACCTTGTCACCACAATAAACAGAACATGCTGGAGGGATAGATTCCTGTCCCAGAGACTTCCCATACTCTGGAACAGACTACCTATCTATGTCAAACAGAGCTCCTCATTAGCACTCTTCAAGAAAAATCTTGATGATTGGATGGGAAATGGGAAATTCACCCCGGGGATCACTTCTGTGGCTCTGCTCGACAGGGGCACAGGAAAATAATTTTCTTGGGTGGCGAAAGCCAGGGTACATTTTTTGGCTAGGCTTGTATGGGCCCTTGGGCCGATAGCCTAGTACCTACCTGTGAACCTACCTATGAACTTGTGGAAAGCAAATCCCTCAAAGATTTTCATTTGTACTGTATTCCTTGCCTAGGCCCTAACCATGACATACCTTGTTGTCGGTTTTGTGCTTTATTTAATCAGCGCACTATCCGCCGTCGCTATATTTTTGCGTCTAAATATTTCGGTTCTCAGTTAAATTATCCAGAAATGTCATCGGTTAGCCATCCGACTACCGGAATTCCGAAAAAACGCAAAGATAAAGACAGAGACAGGCCACCGAGGTCCAAAACTGTCAACTACGCTTCTCCTAAGCCAGTCGCCAGTTCGCTGGTAGTCAGTGAGGCACTTTCGCAGCCCCTGATACCCACTACTTCTGATTCACAGGCCTCTACTGAGACCCATTTGGAGTCCGGTATGCCGCGAGGTACTTCAGCTATGGAACCCGCGGATGTTTCTACCTTGGATGTGTCCAGAGCCGCTGTGCAGGCACTGGCTTCTGAGGGTGAGTTCAGGCCTACGGACTTGCACATTAAATCAACGCCTCCTTCATTAATAAGGCCTAAATCTCAATCCATGTCCTAAAAAATGACACCCAGGTCACATGCTACTCCCTCTATGCCTAAACAATAAATGGTAACAGTTGTTGAAGATCTAATAACTCTAATCAGGGGTAGTCAACACCCCCCCCCCCCCAAGAGGCCTAGGGGCTGAGCTTGATTATGAATCTTCTGATCAGGATTCTGTTTTTACTGACGACCTGGATTTGTCCTTACCTACTTATGAGGATTCTGATCCAGAGGACTCTATTCCCACTGCTTCCCCTCCTGTAGATTTTTCTTTTGTGGAAACTACATACTTTGAGGGAGCATTTTCACTGAGGAAGCCAGGAATTTTCTCATTCAAAAAAGAGGCTTAGGGATTTCCTTCTCTTACCTCAGCATAGGCCTTTGGCTATTCCTCCTGTACTAGACATTGTTGATGATGCTTTCTCGGAATCCAGTTTGGCCCCTGATTTCCTGCCTCCTGCTCCCAGTAAACCTGACAGATACTACAGGGTCCCTGAGTCCCATAAGTTCCTTTTCAAAAATCCTTTTGCAAATCCAGAGACTGTTTCACAGGGGCCCAAGGGCATTAAGGCTTCTACTGCTAAAAATCATACCCCTTCTGAAAGAGACTCCAGGGTGCTGGATAGATGGGGTAAAAAGGTTTATACTTGAGCAACCTTGGCAGTTAGAGCTTTAAACTGCCAATTTGATATGTTAAAATATCAGCAACATGTTATTGGACTGCTTAAACAGAAAATGATATTGATTCCTGACAGTGTGGAAAATAAAGACTTACAGGATTTAATGCATTCTACTGAACAAGTTGGAAAACATACTTTGCAATGTGGTTTTGATTCTTTAGAGGCCTCTTGCAGGGCTGCTGTTACTGGGTCTGTGCTTAGAAGGCATGCTTGGCTTAAGGAGCAATCTTTGCCTGATCATGTTAATGCTAAATTGTTGGATGCTCCTTTTAAATCAGGACCGTCTGTTTGGCAACAAGGCTGAAGAAGTTCGTAAAAAGATGGAAGATAAAGCTAAATCTATGCAAACTGTTAAAGGTTTTTTACAAGTTCAGCCTCCTAGATGTAGTAGACACTGGCCTTCTAAGAATTGGTCCTTTCCAGCACCTTCCAGGTCTTCTCAAGCCAAACCCAGACACAGCAAAAACCCCAGGTTTCAGTCCCAGGGGACACACAGAACTAAGCAATGAAGGGGGGGGGCCTCCACTTCCAAATCTGGGAATAATAAGACTCCCCCCTATGGTAAACTGTCTCAATGACTTCCTTTTAAAATTTCCAAGCATTTATCAACTGACTGCCCCTTTGTGGGGAAAGATTGCTCTTCATGCAAAGAATTGGGAAGTCATTACCCAGGAGAAATGCGTTTTAAATAGAGTCCCAGGGATACAGATTTCACTTCCACACGTTGCCAACACCAAGCTGGCGTCCACACCTACCCCCAAATCAGTGGGCAGAGGCCCAAAAACAAGTACTATCTCTCTTAAGCATGGGGGTTATTCAACTTGTACCAGAAGAGGAAAAGGGACAAAGTTTCTACTCAAGACTTTTCCTGGTACCCAGAAAAGACAATTCATGGCGTCCTATCCTGGACATGTCTACTCTAAGCACCTTTCTGGAGATTCCAAAATTCAAGATGCCGACTCTTCACCAATTACTTCCTATGCTAGGCAAAGACGCCTGTTTGACAACACTAGATCTAAAAGAAGCATACCTGCACATCCCAATCAGAGAATCCTGCAGAAAATACCTACACTTCAAAGCAGGCTAGATGCACTATCAGTTCTTTGCACTGCCCTTTGGCTTATCTACTGCGCCCAGGGTATTCACAAAGTGCCTAGCTCCAGTGATTGCATTTTGCAGGCGAAGACGTATTCAGATATACCCATACCTGGACGATTGTCTAATTAAGGCAGAAAGCTAAGACATACTTTTGAATCATCTGGTGTTTGTAAAAAGGGTTCTGACTTGTCTGGGGTACACCATAAATGGAAAGAAATCACAACTGGTACCCTGCCAGCAAATTACATTCCTGAGAGCAAGCTTGAATACAACTTCCCAGATGGCATACCTCACGCCAGAAAAGCCAACTCATTTGACAACCTACATCAAACAAGTGGCCACAAAAACCCTGCTTACCTGCAAGACAAATACTGCAAGCCTTGGTGTTCATGGACTCCCACATTCTTCTAATTCCGTATGCAAGACTGCATATGAGGAAACTACAGTGGTATCTAAAAAGTCTATGGAGTCAACATTCTCACAGCCTAGAAGCAATGATTCCTATCATACCTTGCCTACGCCTGGAGTTCCTTTGGTGGGCAGTGGCCTGCCACCAAAACAAGGGACTGCCTTTCACACCACCCTCTGCCACCCAAACCGTAACAGCAGATGCATCATACTATGCATGGGGGGCTCAACTGGCAGAGAAGTGCATTCAGGGAAAATGGAACCCAAGTCAAATGCACCTGCATATCAGTCAAAAAGAAATGTTAGCTGTACAGAATGCTCTGACAGCCTTCAAGGACTACATTCTTCCAGGACAACTATTGGTAAAGACGGACAACACCACGGTTATATGTGGTACATAAGCAGGGGGGTACACACTCATGCCCTCTCTGCAGACTAGCCATGGCATTGTGGAACACAGCCTTGAGCTACCAAGTGCACCTACAAGCTCATTCCTGCCATGCAAGCTAAATACATTAGCAGACGGACTAAGCAGAAACATTATGGACCCACACGAGTGGAAACTGGAACCAAGGATTTTCAACACGTTGACAAGTGAATGGGGGAGCCCGGATATAGACCTGTTTGCCTCCCCACAAAACTACCAATTGGACAAATTTTGCACAAGGACTCCCCTCAAACAAGCTTGGAAAGAGGATGCTCTGTCCTTAACCTGGCAGTTTATGCCTTTTCCCCTCTGCCTCTCCTACCAAAAGTGCTACTAATGGTCAAATAGGAGAAACCAAGGATGATTTTGATTGCTCCAGACTGGCCGCGCCAACACTGGTACTCCCTCCTGCGCAGTGTGTCACTGTTCTCTCCATGGCACCTGCCTCAGACTCCTTCCCTGTCTCAGCAGAAGAACCAGATTCTGCACCCTCAGCTTCCAACAATGAACCTGGCAGCCTGGCTAATTACCTGATCTCTCCGCTACCATCCCTTAGTAAGCAAGTGATGGATGTCATTCTGGAGGCAAGGAGGCCTAGTACTTGAAAATCCTATGCTGAAAAATGGAAAAGATTCTGTTCCTGGTGCCAAACTCAGAGGATGGGCACAACAGTGCACAATTTGCCGCATACTCTTCAGTACTTAACTGAGATGCTTCACAAGATCCTTTCCTTTTCTTCCATCAAAATTCATGCCTCTGCTATTTCAGCACATTATAATACTGAGCCACCCCTCTTCTTTCATCCACTGCTGAAGCAATTCCCCAGAGTGGCCAAAAACTTAAGACCACCCAGGAGAGCCCCTACTTCTGTCTGGGACCTTAACTTTGTGTTGGAAAAGCTCACTCTACCTCCCTTTGAGCCAGGTGCAAATGCAGAGTTGAAATTCCTTTCTTGGAAAACAGCCTTCCTTCTAGCCATCTCTTCAGCAAGAAGGGTGCCTGAATTACAGGCCTTCATGGCAGTGGAGCCTTTCATCATCACAGGGTGTTTTTCAGGGCCAATCCTTCCTTTATGCCCAAAGTGGTATCCAGTGTGGCCCTTAAGTCCATTCATTTGCCAACCTTCTTTCCCAATGCACAGAACAAAGGGGAACGGATTCTGCATCCCTTGGATGTGCACAGACAACTTTGAATCTACTTGGACAGGACTAAACCTCAAAGAAAATCTGAACAACTGCTGGTAGCATTTGCTGCAGGGGCAGAGGGGGAAGGCTATTTCAAAACAAAGCATTTCTAAGTGGATAAGCCATTGCATTAATTTCCACTACAAGCACCATGGAAAACCTACCCCACAGAGGATAAGAACTCATTCCACCAGGGCTGCATCTACCTCTACAGCCTTTTGCAGAGGTGTTTCTACCAGGGACATGCTAGAAGCTGCTACCTGGCGTTCAGTACATACTTTCACCAAGCATTACCACTTGTCAATTTTCTCTAAATCCAGAGCTGGCTTTGCCACTGCACTCTTGCAGGGCCTTATAGTTGGTCCTAATGCTATTTAACTGCCTCCTCCCATCCTTAGCTTTGGGAATCTACCCAAATGTGATGACTGCAACAGCGAAACATGAAGAACATAGTACAGTTGTGTACACTTACCATAAATGTAGATGTTCGAGTGTATTCACTGTTGCAGTCCTGGTTACCCTCTCTCCAGCCCCCTGACTTCTATTGACTATGCCTCTATTCTTGTTTACTGTGCTTAAAGCTTTCTGGTGTATTTGCTTTTTGTTGGAGGTGTAACCTTCTATGTCATTGCTTCGTATTATGGGGGCACCTGACATCTTGGGCAAGAAAAACTGATGTAATGGCATCGGCTGCATGCTTTTTATACCCCTGACTACCTGACATCATGGAAGATAAGACAGTAACCGACGCAGGACCCAACACTTTGATAATCAGGCCGACTGAGGGCTACCTGCAATCAGATAACCCAAATGTGATGACTGCAACAGTGAATACACTCAAACATCTACATTTATGGTAAGTGTACACAACTGTACTTTGAGATGCCACGCCTGGATGCGCATTTGTGATCTTGTGGACTCCAAGTCTTCCTTCTTGAATGCCCCTATCGAACAGTCCGCTTTGTTCGGTTCTAGAGTGAAGGACACATTAGCCAGGTGCGAGTAGGACTGAAAAACCTTGTCTGCCGGTGGCCTACGTTTTTCCAAACCTCAGTGCTCTTTCTCCAGGAACCAGAGGAGTGGAAAGATATGGCACAACAAATCTCAAGGCCCTTTCCGCAGTGTACGTGGTGAGGTTTCCCCCAGAGGCAGAGGGGGTCCAATAGTGGAATACACCCCTTTAGGGGCAGAGGGGGCTCCCCGAAACCAGGATTCAGGGATTCCTTCTCTGGACGACCTTATCAGTGCTCCTGAAGCACTGTGCCCGATCGCTTTCCTCTGGAAGCAGTCGGGCTCTGTTCTCTCTGCACCAAGCCACCTGGCACTCCATTACAAATGATCAGTGGGTGCAGAGAATAATTCAGAGGCTATCACATCCTGCTAATATCTTACCCAAAACCTCCAAAATGCCTTCTCAATGTTCCACCCAGTCAAAGGGAAGAGGCAGCTTCAGAAATAAGAAAGCAGTGTCAAAAACGAGTCATCCAACATGTCCACTCAGACCAGTGCGGATCCAGTTTTTAATCAAGATTCTTTTTGGTGCCAAAAAAGACCGGGAACTGGATATCCATTTTAAATCTCAGCCAGCTAAATAAATCCATGGTTCAGATGAAATTCCGCATGGTCACGATACAATCCATTCTCCCATTTCTTCGGGAGGGTATGTGGATGTGCTCGATAGACCTCCAGGATGTGTATTATCACATCAAAATGGACAAGCGCTCCAGGAGTCTCCTTTGCTTCCGGCTGGGAGCCAGTCATTACCAATTCAGAGCCCTGCCATTCGGTCTCTTGACGGCCCCCAGAACCCCAGAGTGTTCATGAAATGTCTAGCAGTGGTAACAGCTAATCTGAGACTTCAGGGATTCCAGGTGTTTCTATATCTAGACGATTGGCTCCTCTCTGCCCCCACTGAGCGCCTACTGGTCATAGCCCTCTGCTACACTCTAGCTCTGGCGGAGTTTTTAGGCATCACAATGCACTGGGAAAAATTCAGTCTTCATCCTACCCAACAATTGGAATTTATAGGAGCAGTATTCAGTACTCAAACAAGCCAAGTATCTCTCCCACCTCACAGACTTCAGAGTTAAGATTACAAGTACAAGTGATATTTTGTCGAAGGAAGGTGTCAGCAAGGGAAGTTCTACAGGCTCTGAGGTCTGTGGCGGCAGCCATTCCGATTGTTCCCCTGGCAAGATTGCATATGAGACTGCTAAAATGGCTCCTTTTGCTCCAGTGAGTATCCAGTCTCCATCCTCTAAACTCACAGATCCTCATCACCAATTCCTGCAATCACAATCTTTTTTTGGTGGATGAGAGCAGACTAAGATCTTTGGTGCCACCCCTTCCAGACTCCTCAACCCAACACCACGGTGACCATGGACGCTTCCCTGATAGGGTGGGGGGCATTTTCAGGGAAAGACAGTCCAAGGCACGTGGTCCAGCTTGGAGGCCAACTTGCATAGCAACGTCCTGGAATTGAGAGCGGTGCTGTTAGCCTTGCAGGGACGTCATCCGCTCCTTCTGTCGGGAACTATTGCAATCCAGACGGACAGTGTCTGTAGTCTGGTACAAAAACAGGGAGGGACCAAATCCTGCCTCCTATGTCGAGAGGCCATGAGAATTTGGCATTGGGTGATAGCTTCCAACCGCTTTCTGATAGCACCGCATATCCCGGGGAGCTCCAACGTGATTGTGGACAGGCTGAGCAGATGCATCCTCCATCCGCACAAGTGTTCTGTCGACCCAAACGTGACGGCAGAAATTTTCAGCCATTGGGACCAGCCTTGCTGCGATCTTTTTGCTTCCCCTTCAAACAAAAAATGTAGCAACTACTTTGCACTCTTTCCACCAGACGGGGAATCACCCAGAGATGCTTTGACTCGCAATTGGCCCGGGGGTCGCCTCTATGCTTATCCTCTGATACCCCTATTTCTAAAGAAAGCAATTCAGTTGAGATGCTAAGTGATCCTCAGTGCCCCTTTCTGGCCTCGACAAATATGGATGATGATCGTGTTTCACTGCAGGCAGGTTGCCCGCAGTCAGCCTGAATAACAAAGTCTTGGGTCCTGCGTCAGTTGCTGTCTCCTCTTCCATGACGTCAAGTCATCAGGGGTATAAAACTTGCAGCCGAAGCCATTTTATTTAGTCTTTCTTGCTGCGCGGTGCCCGAAGCAGAAGAAGTTCGCAAGTGCTGGTCAGCCGACTCCTGAAATTTTCACATTCGAGTTTCCAAACCGAAGTCTTCAATTAAAGCCAAGTACCCCACTGGGGAAACTTTTTCTTGCTCCTTACCAATGTCAGTAAAAGTCAATAATTGCATTACCTGTAGGAAGCAAATACCTCATAAGGATTTTCATTTGTACTATATTCCTTGCTTAGGCCCAGATCATAACGTGCCTTGCTGTTGGTTTTGTACTAGATTTAACCAACGCACTATTAAGTGTCAGTATATTTTTGCTTCAAAATATTTTGGATCCAGATTTAATTACCCTGAAATGTCATCGGATAGCAATCAGACTACCGGAGTTCACAAAAAACGCAAAGAAAAAGACAGAGACAGACCGTCGAGGTCCAAAACAGACGAAGCTTCTCCTAAGCCAGTCGCCGGTTCGCCGGTACTCAGTGATGTGGTTTCGCAGCCCCTGATACCCGCTACTTTTGAGTCGCAGGCCTCTACCGAGACCCATGCGGAGTCTGGTATGCTGCGAGATTCTCAGAGTATTGAACCCGCGGATGTCTGTTCCTCAGATGGGTCAGGAGCCGCTGAGCAGGCACCGGCTTCGGAGGGTGTTTTCGGGCCTCAACATTTTTATATAAAACTGACGCTAGCTTCAAAAAACAACTTCTAAGACTAAAAAAACGATGCATGAGCCATGTGCTCAGGCCCCTATGCCTAAAAAACAGATGATCAAAATGGCTGAGGACTTAATTACCTTGATCAGGGGTTCTCAAACCCCCCCCCCCCTGCTTAAGAGGCATAGGCAAGACCCTGATTATGAATCTTCAGATCAGGTTTCTATTTCTTCTGATTCTTCTTCTGATCAAGAATTTTCTATACCACCCTGTGAGGATTCAGATGCAGAAAAATCCATCCCATTTGCATCTCCTCCTGAGGATTATTCTTTTGGAGAAACCTTGCATACTTTAAGGGAACATTTTCATTGGCAGAGTCAGGATTTCTCTGAATCAAAAAAGAGGCTTATGGATTTCCTCCTTCCTCAGCATAGGCCTTTGGCTGTACCTCCTGTATTAGACATTGTAGATGTGTTTTTGGAATCACGCATGGCTCCTGATTCCCTACCTCAGGCTCCTAGTAAGCCAGACAGATATTACAGGGTTCCCGACTCCCACAAATTTCTATTCAAAAGTCCTGCTGCTGATCCTGAAACTATCTCACAGGGTCCCGAAGGTGTAAAGGCCTTTACAGCCAAAAATCCTACCCACTCTGATAAAGATTCCAGGGTGCTGGATAGATGGGGAAAGAAGGTTTATATGTCTGCAATCTTGGCAATTAGGGCCTTAAACTGCCAGTTTCATATGCTTAAATATCAACAGCATGTTATGGGCTTATTGAAACAGAAAAGGATGTTGATTTCTGATTTTGTGGAAAATAAAGAATTACAGGAATTATTGCATGCAGCAGAACAGGTTGGAAAGCATTCTTTGCAATGTGGTTTTGATTCCTTGGAGGCCTTTTGCAGGGCTGCTGTTACTGGTTCTGTGATTAGAAGGCATGCCTGGCTCAAGAAGCAAAAACTGCCTAATCATGTTAAAGCTAAATTGTTGGATGCCCCTTTACAGCATGATACTCTGTTTGGTAATAAGGCAGAAGAGGTTTTAAAGAAAATGGAAGAACAAGCTAAATCTATGCAAACTGTAAAAGATTTCTTACAAGTGCAGCCACCCAGTTTCAGTAGGCACTGGCCTACTAAAAATTGGTCCTTTCCTGTTTCCAACAGAGCCTCTCAAGGCAAACCCAGGCGCTCAAAAGGCTCTAGATACCAACCACAGGGTTCTTCCAAGTCAAAGCAGTGGGGTGCCTCCACTTCCAAATCTGGTGGAAAGAAAGCACAACCCTGCAGTAAGCAGTCTCATTGACTTCCCTCTACTATCACCAAGCACTTATCTTTTGGCATCCCCCTTGGGGGAAAAATTAGCACTTTATGTTCAAAATTAGCAGTTAATTATCCAGGACAAGTGGGTATTAAACATAGTATCCCAGGGGTACAGATTTAATTTCCATACTTTGCCAATTCCAAACGGTTGGCCAGATCTGCCACAAAATCAATGGGCAGAGGCTCAGAAACAAGTTGCGTCCCTCATGGATATGGAGGCTATTCAACCAGTACCAGAAAAGGAAAAAGGACAAGGTTTTTTTTCAAGACTTTTCCTGGTACCCAGAAAAGACCATGCCTGGTGTCCAATACTGGATTTATTGATTTTGAACACATTCCTGGACATTACAAAATTCAAAATGCTGACTTTACAACAGTTACTACCCATGCTGGGCAAGAATGCTTGGTTAGTGACTCTAGACTTAAGAGGCATACCTGCATATCCCAATAAGGGAATCATGCAGAAGATACCTCTGCTTCAAGGCTGGTTTTATGCATTACCAATTCACTGCACTGCCCTTTGGCTCATCTACTGCGCCTAGGGTCTTCACAAAGTGCCTGGCACCAGTAATTGCATTTTGCAGACAAAGAAGCATACAAATCTATCCTTACTTGGACGACTGTCTCTTTCAAGCAGAAAACAAGGACATTCTTCTTCAACATCTGGCGTTTGTAAAAAGGCTTCTAACATGCCTAGAGTACACAATAAACGAAAAGAAATCACAACTGGTACCCTCTCAAATTACATTCCTGGGTGCAAGCTTGAATACAACTGCCCAGATGGCTTACCTTACGCCAGACAGACAAAAACAACTGACTACTTCAAACAGATGGCAACAAAAACCCAGTTATCTGCAAGACAAATTCTGCAGGCTTTGGGGTTCACGGCATCCTGCATCCTACTAATTCCATATGCAAGACTGCATATGAGGAAACTTCAGTGGTACCTAAAATGCTTATGGAGTCAACATTGTCACAGTCTAGAAACGATTCCACTCATTCCCTGCCTACAACAGGAGTTTCTTTGGTGGGCAGAGACATGTCACCAAAACAAGGGACTGTCATTCACTCTACCCCCTGCCACCCAAACCCTAACTACAGATGCATCAGATTATGCTTGGGGGCCCACCTGGTGGGGAGATGCATTCAGGGCATATGGAACCCAAACCAAATGCATCTAGATGTCAATAAAGAAAGAAATGCTAGCTGTTCAGAATGCCCTGACAGCCTTCAAGGATTTACTTCATCCAGGACAAACTACTGATAAAGATGGACAACACCACAGTTATGTGGTACATAAACAACCAGGGGGGTACACATTCCTACCCCGTTTGCAGATTAGCCGTGGCATTGTGGGACACAGCCTTGACTGACTAAGTACATCTTCAAGCTCAGTTCCTGCCAGGAAAACAAAATACTCTGGCAGACGACCTAAACAGAAATCTTATGGACCCTCATGAGTGGAAACTGGATCCACAAGTCTTCAGCATGGTAACACAGACTTGGGGGAGCTCAGTCATAGATCTGTTTGCCTCTTCCCCAAAATTATCAACTGGACAAATTCTGCACAAGGACTTATCACAGCCCAGCATGGAAAGTGGATGCCCTATCCTTCAGTTGGAAAAACCCATCAGTCCACACCTTTCCTCTTCTGCCTCTTCTTCCCAGGGTCTTACTAAAGGCCAGACAGGAAAAACCAAAAATTATCCTAATTGCTCCGGACTGGTCTCGCCAGCACTGGTACCCAATTCTAAGGAATATGTCGCAACTCCCTTCTTGGTTCTGTCTCAGCAGAACAATCAAATTCTGCACACTCAGCTCCAAACTCTGAACCTGGCAGCATGGCTGATCATGTAGTTATTCAAACAACACCTCTCTGTAAATCTGTTACTGATATTATTTTGGAAGCCAGAAGGCCTAGTACTAGAAAATCTTATGCTGATAAATAGAAGAGATTCTGTGCTTGGAACCAAGCACAAGGAACAGACTCAGCAAAACCAAATATCCCTCAGATTTTACAATACTTGACTGAGATGCTTAACAAGGGCCTATCCTTCTCTTCAGTAAAAATCCATGCCTCTGCCATTTCGACTCATTACAACACGGAGCCTCCTATCTTCTCTCATCCTCTGCTAAAGCAGTATCTTAGAGCGGCCAAAAATTTAAGGCCTCCCAGAAGATCACCAACTCCTGCATAGGACCTCAATTTTGTGCTGGAAAAACTCACCCTGTCTCCTTTTGAACCAGCAGCTGCTGCAGATGTAAAGTTTTTATCTTGGAAAACAGGGTGAGTTTTTCCAGCACAAAATTTAAGGCCTCTCAGAAGATCACCAACTCCTGCATAGGACCTCAATTTTGTGCTGGAAAAACTCACCCTGCCTCCTTTTGAACCAGCAGCTGCTGCAGATGTAAAGTTTTTATCTTGGAAAACAGCTTTCCTTTTGGCAATCACTTCAGCAAGAAGGGTTTCAGAACTACAGGCTCTCATGGCTGTGGAGCCTTTTATTACATTTCACCTGGACAGGGTGTCCCTCGGGACCAATCCTTCCTTTATGCTTAAGGTAGTATCCAGTGTGGCTCTTAACCAAACTATTCACTTGCCAACATTTTACCCAAATCTGCAGAACAAGGGGGGAGCAGATTCTGCATTCATTGGACGTACACAGACAACAGAGATTCTACTTAAACAGGACCAAATCTCTAAGAAAATCTAAGCAACTACTGGTGGCATTTGCATCAGGATCAGAGGGGAAGGCTATATCAAAGCAGACTATTTCTAAGTGGATAAGCCACTGCATTTGTTTCTGCTACTTGCATCATGGTAAACCTGTACCCAAGGGAATCTGGTCACATTCCACCAGAGCTGCTTCTACTTCAGCAGCCTTTGCCAGAGGAGTTCCAACCAAAGACATTCTAGAGGCTGCTACTTGGAGCTTTGTTCATACCTTCACAAAGCATTATCATTTGCCTCTCTTTTTTAAATCCAGGGCAGGCTTTGCCACTGCAGTTCTGCAGGGCATTATAGCCGCTCCTAATGCTATTTAGTTCCATCCTCCCATCCATAGCTTTGGGATTCTACCCAAATGTAATGACTGCAACAGTGAAACACGAAGAACATAGTACAGTTGTGTACACTTATCATAAATGTAGATGTTTAAGTGTATTCACTGTTGCAGTCCGGGTTACCCACCGGCCATCCCCTTTTTCTACAACTTCTCTTTCCTTCGCTATACTCTAAAGCCTTTGTGGTGTATTTGCTTTTAGATGAAGGTAAAGTTTATGTTGCTAATGCTGTTTAGTTTTTATATATATATATATATATATATATATATATATATATATATATATATATATTATTTTTTTTTTGCTCCCCATTTGGGGGGCACCTGACATCTGGGGCAAGAAAAACTGAATAAAATTGCATCGGCTGCATGTTTTATACCCCTGACGACCTGACGTCATGGAAGAGGAGACGTCAACTGACGCAGGACCCAAGACTTTGTTATTCAGGCCGACTGAGGGCAACCTGCCAGCAGATTACCCAAATGGAATGACTGCAACAGTGAATACACTCTAACATCTACATTTATGGTAAGTGTACACAACTGTACTTTTCCCTTCCTCCGGCCTCACCTATTACAACCTCAATGGATCCTGGACACTCGTCAGGACCTAATGTCTCACCCACAAGGGTTGACTCCCCCAAATCTGTTCACTCTCAAGCTGACAGCTTGGTTTCTCCACTTCCATTAGTTGCCAAGCAGAAACCCTCTCCTCACCTGTCCGTGATATTATTCTTGTCTCCCATAAACCATCCACCAGAAAATTCTACAGAGACAAATGGAAAAGATTCGCTATCTGGTCTAATAATCAGATGCTAGATCCTTTTTCAACTCCTACAGCTGCTATACTTTAGTACCTTTCTGAGTTGTTTGACGATGGAGCATCAGCTCCTACTATGAGTCCATTTAGCAGCTATCTCCAATTTCCATAACGGCTCAGAAGGCATTCCTCTTATCTCCACCTGCCTTTGCAAGAACTTTCTCAAGGGAGTTTTCCATATCAGACCTCCTATCAGGCAACCTGTACAGACATGGAATCTCTCTCTGGTATGACAGTCTCTCTCTCTCTCTCTCTCTACCCCCTTTTGAGCCTGCTGCGACGTATGATCTTAAATTCATGTCATAGAAATCTCTGTTTTTGATAGTGGTCACATCAGCCAGACGGGATATCTGAGTTACAAGCCTTATGCATCAAGAGCCCATATCTAATCTTCCATTAAGGACAGGGTATCTCCTCGTACTAATCCATCCTTTCTCCCCAAAGTGGTGTCTGACTTCTCTATTAACCAGTCCATTAAGCTCCTTGTGCTTTTCCCAAATTATTCCAACAAGGGAGAATACTGTCTACATTCATTGGACGTACATAGACAACTACGCTTCTGCTTGGACAAGACTAAGTCTTTTCCGCAAGTCGGATCAACTTTTCATCTCTTTTTCTGGTCCAAAAATGGGATGTGCTGTATCAAAAGTTACTTTATCAAAATGGCTCAGAGATTGTATTACCATTTCATTTTCTTTAGTGAATGAATCTAAACTTGTCCAAATCAAAACTAATTCAACGAGAGCCATCGCAACTTTGGTTGCTTTTCACTCCAGGGCTTCCATGGATGACATTTGTGCAGCAGCTATTTGGGCTAAACCCCATACTTTCATCAAGCATTACAAATTGGATTTGGTCTCCAGGGGAAGAGCGGCCTGCGACTCAATGGTTCTCTGAAATGTTCTTCCATAAGAGCCACCCAGGTTCTCCAAGTAGCTTGGGATTCTGTCCCATCAGTGATGAATAGGAAGAAGATTAACAACTTCAGATAAAGAAGTTATGTCTTACCATAACATTCCATCTGAGTTGTTGGTCTTCCAGTCATCACACCCTCCCTCCATCCCTCACTAAAGGCTCCTGGTGGATCTTCTGGGTCCTTGTGGTGTTTTCAGGATTTCTGCGCAGAAATCGCCTCTATTTTCTGTTTTCTTTTATATGTTGCATGCAAACTCGATCTGAGGTAACTGGGAGAAGGGCATTGTGGGTAGCAGCTTAGCTCGAGAGTTTTTAGTGTACCCGAGCTTGGTATTAGGCCGACTGTTTCGAGGGCTCGGAACTGAACCAATCAGTGATGACTGGAAGAAGCTCAACTCCCCAAATGGAACGTTATGGTAAGACATAACTTCTTTTTTCCCATCCACTCAAGATTTGTCTTGGAGGGCCAGTGAGGTGCTCTGTTTGACATGTATGGGAAGTCTATTCCAGAGCATGTGCAGTCTCTGGGTTATGAACCTGCCCCTCCAGCATGTTCTGTTGATAGTAGTAATGAGGCTGAGGTCTCTGGAGCGTGTGGTGCTGAGAGATTAGGATTTTTTTAGATGTAGCATTTCTAACAGAGCTGGGTCAGACACGGCTTTGTAAGTCAAGCAGAGATCACCTCTTAGTAGATAATATGAGACAGCAAATAGCTGGAGTTTTTTTGAGTCTGTCCATGTAGGACGTGTTTAAGGCCTAGGATCCTCTTTGTTAGGTACTTTTGTGGCTTCTCTAGCTGTTGCAGTTGTCTAGTGAGGTACATGCCAAATGTGGCATTATACTCTGATTGGTCTAATAAGGGAAGAGTAGAGAGAGATGACCTCTTTTTTTGTTGATGCAAAACTCTTGGTAAAGAGATGAGCCACATAGAAGAACTTTCTGACCACAGTGGCAATGTGGTGGTCGAAGGAGAAGTTGCTGTTAACCTGTGTCCCCAGATCTCTTATGTTCAGTGGACTCCCATCAATGTGGTAATTAGTGCCATCTGAGTTTTCCCCAAAGGGGTCGATGATACATTTTTTGGCAATAAGCTTAAGGCCATGGTTTCGACACCAGTCATTGGTGTCAGTGAGGCCTTTCTGTAGGATGTCTGCATCACTTGGGGAGTTAATAATGGCTCCCAGCTTGCAGTCATCTGTGAACTTGGTCAGCCAGAGTCCCTCCGTGTTGGCCCGTACTTCTGAGAAGTAGATGCCAAACAGGAGAGAACCCAGGACTGATCCCTGTAGGACTCCACTCGTGACTGGTCGGCAGTCTGACATTTTAGTCTGCTACTTTCACACTGTGGTTTCTATCTGTGAGCCAATTTGCAACCCACTTAATGATATAGAGGTTGATGCCTAGTTTGGTGAGTTCATCAATAATTCCTGAGTGAGGAATAGTATCAAATGCCTTTGCCAGATCGAGGTAGGCTGTATGAATTGCCTTACCTTCGTTCACATTTCTGGTGACTGACTCAAAAAAGTCAACCTGGTTGAGTAGTCATGATCCACCTTTCACAAAACAAAATTGCATGGGATCTAGAGTTTGGAAATTCCCGATATACTTTGCCCAGTTTGTCTTTTCCTTTCTTGTATTGGTATCTCTGGACGCAGAAATTGTGACTGTGTCTCATGGTATGCTGTCTTCTGAAGAGTAGCTTGGGACTTTTAAGTTGGACACCAGTGACAGGTGTCCGTCACTCCAGAACTCAGTGAATGTATTTACATGCTTACCATTTTGGTTGGAGAAATTCAAGAGCCTGGGTGAGATGGATTATCTTATCCATTGGAATAGGCCTGGATGACTGGATATTAACCATATTGGGCATTGGGCACACTGAAGAATACATAGAGTCTTGGTAGAAGACCAACCCTTGTCCATATAAATCTTTCATTTCAGGAGTCCTTTATCAGGAGGAGAAAATATCCCTTCCAGATTCCTATGGAGTAAGGACCTTGTTTACTCCTCTCAAATTTCCTAAAGTATGAGTTATGACATAGATGAGAAACCATTTTTTGTTCTGTCCTTCAGAGATTTCCTTCAGCGAGAGAACCTTATCCAAAAACATTTTAGGTTGGGGACTCTGAGGAACTTTGGGGGGCTAAGAAAGGAGGTTGAGATTTGTTTAGCATACAGAAGTTGACTCTTAGCATTTCTTCAGATGTTTCAACATTATTAGGAGCACTTTGAGTCTTTCTCCTTGCAAGACTGTGACCCTGTTGCTTCTGAGTAAAAGACAGATTTTGTACTCAAGTGCCTTTACAAGAGCTCTCTGTTTGTACCCAAGAGTTAAATTGCTAGAAACTGCTATGGGATATGAGGTGGCTTGTAACTCAACACACTCCCCAGTGATGGAGAGCAGGGCCTTAGATAATTTTTGAGGGGTGTATACTTTTTTATATTTGGCATTCGGACCTTTAAATTGACAGATTATTAAATGGCATGGTGAGATCTTTGGATTGATATCACATATGTTCTTTGAGATTAGGGATGAGGCCTTTATGGAAGGACATGTAGATTGAACCAGTTTTAATGTGGGTGATCGTGTCATAAACTGTTAACAGTGCAGTAGATGCTTGTAGCACAGCAGCAGTAATTTGTACCTTGTTTAAAAAATCATGCTTTTATAAGGCTACATCATGTGCCAGATGAGGTTACTGCCTCTCTAAAAGATGATTTTTTTGTTTGGTCCTATTTCACAAAATATATTTTGAAAAAAATAATAGGGAAAAAGGCACAGCTGGACCTAGTGGAGCTTGTAGATTCATCTATCTCTTCCAAGGTATAACCTAGATTATCCTATCATATAATTGCTCTTATTTTGGACAATGTCAAAAGCAGATTAGTTTAGATAAAAAAGGGCCTGTGAGACAAAACAGGTCTGAGAAGCTGACTGGCAGTGATAGATAAGGTAGGAGGATTTGAGGGATGTCACCCCACAGGACGTAGATAACTAGTACAGTAGATAACTAGTACAGACTGTGCTTCCAGACTACTCCCCCCTTTTCTCCTTTCTTTCCTCTGCTTATTTGTGGAGCATGCTTTCCAATTTCATGCTGATCTAGCTACCAGCAGGTTTGTAAGAGAGGGTTGTGCAGGCTACAAATTGAGTTCAAGGCAGTTCCTACTTTTATGGTTATGCATCTGTTTTCCCCCAGACTAAATTCAGCTGACACTGCCTGCACTATATCAGTGCACGTTTTTAACAGCTTTGTTCAACATCACCATTTTAAAATCATCCAGCATGGCTCAAATAAAATTTTAACCCATTTTAGCTTTGCATTTTCCTTCTTCTCAGGTGATAGTATTCTTGTTCAGAGCCATTGTGACCAAGCCATTGTTAAGACCTGACATTTCTATGTATTCATCCCCCCTCATTTTATTTGTATTGCAAACAAGGGTAACCATTTGTTAATGTGCAACTTTCTTGTTTGTCTTTAGTCCCTTTTGTTCGTTTTCTGCTGTTTCTTCCATCAAATGTATAACTTCATTACAGTTTGCTTCGTATCTTTATTTCCATCTCCTTGTCATTGCTTTTTTATTGCTATTATTAAAAATAGATATGATACTTTCCTGTATCTTGCCTCATCCACATCCTGTTATGTAGAAAGCATACACAATACTCTGTGTTAGATCTCTTTTCCTTTTAAATACTTGGTTCAACATTTCTTGAATGTGGCTTGACCTAAAATGTGTTCCCAGTTTTGCTCTCTGCACACCTCTAACAGAGTGTTTTCGCCTTTGAGAAACCTCTTTTTCTCCCTAGTTAGTGCATAAAAATGGGTGTGGATATTTGCAAGCAAAAAAAAAATCTTCTGGATTTGTTTTCTTATTTAGGATTAAAGCATGCCTCATTCTGTTTTTTTTAGCTTAATTGGTCCCTATTTTCTTGTTTAGTCCAGTCTTATTTTCTGTGAATCAACTTCTTATCTTGTAAAATTTCATATGCTCTAATTCATGTTTTCTTAAGTTCAACTTTATCTTTTCTGGTATCTGCCAAAAATAGCATTTGTTTTTCCCTTATTGCTTACATCTGTCTTCATTCTGTGTGAAGGTCCTTATACCTTAGCATTTCTGATTGTTAGATAGAAAACTTGTCTTTTTCTTCATCACAGATAGATAACTGTTATCTCATCTTGCTCTCTTCCCCTTCTCCACTGTATCCCTGCTTCTCCCTCTTATAGAAATTTTACCACTTTGGTTGTTGGTAAAATTTCTCTCATGTATTTTTTATTTTCATGTCTGTATTTAGATGCTTTACTGTGTCACTTGTATTTGTTTGCAATCATGTCCTTCCCTTTTCTTTCAAAATGGGTCCATATTGTCAGCCTTTTTGTATCCTTTGGCAGTCTGTCCTTTGATAGCAACATTTCATTCTATCTTGCCTTGTATTTCTTTCACTGAGTTAAATACTCAAGTCTTAATTAGGTTGCCTTATAGTAGCTCTGCAGGTCTGTTACCCCAAATCCTTCCCACTCAGCTGGCATTGTCAACCTTTCCCACGTCATTCTGGAGTGCTTCCCATCCCATGTGAACTCATGAATTTTCTTTCAGTTGAGTTAGGTTGAAGAAAGCTTGCACTGCATGAAGTATAAAATAGGAATGTAAACATTTCACTGCTTGGACCGTATGATCCAGGTCAGGTATCATTAATTTGCATGCTTCTACTTTTAATTAATACCTTTTGTTTTATGTCTTCACATATTTTCTTTAGTGGACCTGATACTTTATGTGCTAGTGACGGTCCTAAATTTAAATGTAGTACTCCCCCAAAAAGTTGGATAGGCCTTGTTCCAGTGTGCAAGTTGGCAGTAGTTGGTTGAAAGGGCCTTAATTTTCCCCTCCTTAATTTTGTACCAGACATAACCTGAAAAAAAACCCAGCTTAGTTAGGATAGACACATTCTTCTCTGAGTTAATAAGATAATTTGTTTCCCCTGACAAATCATTACCTCTTATTTTGGAGTGTCTTAACTAAACAGCATGTGATTATGTACATAAAGGAAATTGGAGTGCGGATAATGACCATCCTTGCTTTGTCTATGTAGTAACAGTAGCTGCTAGCCCTCCTCCTATTTTTGTAATAGTTCATTCACCCTGTCAGTATTAGTTGTACTAACTTTTCTGGAAGCCGGTATCATTTCAGCATTACTTTCAGGTATTCCCAGAATATCTGATCATATCTTTTCTGCATTAAGGCTGACCATCACTAATGTTTTCCCCTTTTCCTCTGCATCTTGCTTATGCCAGAGTAGTTTTGATTATGTCATCCTATGTCTGCCTGCCTCTTTCAAACCCTCATTCGTCAGTGTTTGCCAGGCCTTATAATATTTTTGCAATTTTTGCTTCGAGTTTCCCCCATGAGTATTTTACAGTCAAGGTTCAGGACCGTTATCAGTTTATATTATGAATGGTCAATTCAGTGGGTGTGGGATCTTTACCCTCTTTTGGTATGACATATACTTTTGCCCTTTTCAGTGATTCAGGTATTGTTCCCTTCCTTAGAACTTTTATTAACTAAAATGCCTGATAACTTCAGTTAGTCTTATTCTGTCTTGTTTCCAGTGTTCTGCAGGTATACCATCCTTTCCTGTTGCTTTAGTATTTATAGTTTAATGTCTTTTTGTCACTACTAATTACTTTGCCTGCTCTACTTCTATCTTGGGTATTTCTTACTTATCCTTACTTACCCAGCTCCAGACAAGTGGAGTACCTCAGGGTTCAGTCCTGGGACCGTTCTTGTTTGGAATCTACGTCTCTGAAGTACAGGCCAACACCAAGGGACTCTGGCTAACAAAGTTCACAGATGACTGCAAACTGGGAGCCATTATTGAATCCCCAAATGATGTGGATACTCTACAAAAGGGCCTTACAGAAACGGATGCTTGGGCCAGAGCCATGGGCTCAAGCTCAATGCCAAGAAATGTATAGTTATCGCCTTTGGGAAAAAACATGTATCCGTGAATTACTACATAGGTGGCAGTACACTAAACACCGAAGGTGTGATAAGAGACTTAGGGACACAGGTGGACAGTGGTCTCACCTTCGATAACCATATCGCCACAACAGTCAGGAAATCCTTCTATGTGGCACACCTCATCACTAAGGGCTTTTCATCCAGAAAAAAGAGGTCATTCTCCCACTGTACTCATCCCTCATTAGACCCATTAGAGAATACAATGCCCCATTTGGTATGTACCTCTCAAGAAATCTACAACAACTGGAAAGGCCGCAGAAATACCTCACTAAACGAATCACAGGCCGAAAACAGATGCCCTACGCTGACCACCCTAAAAAACTCCAGCTATACTCTGTGGCATATCGTCTACTCAGAGGCGATCTCTGCTTAGCATACAAGGCCATGTCAAACCCAGAGCTGTTGGACATGCTACACTTAAAGAAACCCAATCCCTCAGAGCTACATGTTCCAGGCATGTAAACCTTGTCATCACAATAAACAAAACATGTTGGAGGGATAGGTTCCTGACCAAGAGACTCTCCAGACTCTGGAATAGACTGCCCATACATGTCAAGCAGAGCACATCTTTGGCCCTCTTCAAAAGGAACCTTGATGGTTGGATTGGGAGCAAGGAAATTCACCCTGGGGATCATGTCAGTTGCCCTGCTAGACAGGGGTCCAGGGAAGTAAATAGCGTGGAAAGAAATAGCCAGGGAATTGTTATGGCTAGGCTTGTATAGGCCCTAGGGGCTGATAGCCTAGTACCAACCTATGTAAATGTACCCCTTCATGTCACTTACACTCATTTGCCTGTCCTTCAGCCGCATCTTATAAAGCTTAGGAAAACGTATGCTGTTGTCTTGAGATTTCTGGTTACAGTATCTGACTGTGACTCATTTTTGTCTCCCTCTTTCCACCTACTGATAGGTTAACCTCTCTGCTAGGTACTTCTGCATTCTAGGTATGTTCATCAAGTATCCATGTTTCATTGCTATTCTTCTAAATTTGTTGGCTGTATCCAAATCATTTATTTTACTTATGTTCTCCATTTTTATTTCACCTCTTTCTAGTGTCCTCTGTTATTTTAGAGCCTTTAAATGTTTGCCTTCTACCCTATATACTGCTTTTTCTATTTTTTCCATATATTTACTTAGATTTCAGCATTCTTTTTTAATTCCCTCTTATTTTTTTCATTCATCATGTGTACACTCTAGAGGCACTGTTATTTCCATTAATAAATCCAGAAAATCTCTCTCTCCCATTTTTAAAGGAGTTAATTTCCAGTAGATGGGTTGTAAACCTCTAATGCCTAACACCAAAAGTTTATCTGTGGTTTTGATACTTGTAACATCTGTGCTGATTGATCTGAAATCATTAAAAAACAGCTCTCAGAAGTCTTTAAGCATATTCCTGAGCAATATATTTTTCATCTAGTCAGGATCACTGTCCATATTTATTTGAGGAAAAGGTGTAATCTCTTTCCTACACCCCCCTGTCACTTGGCCACATTTACCAGTCCAAATGTTTTCATATATACTTTTAAAAATTCATTATCTTTCCGTATCCACCTGTCTCTTCACCTCTCTTGTAACATTCTCTTTATGGATAACCAGATACCAAGTCCCCCTTAATATATTGATTTAAAATTAACCGGTGTTGAGCACCGGAGCACTGGTTCTGATGGAACACCTTTAGGCTCAGTCTGGGGTTGAAAACATGCTAATTGTGTTACTTCTTTCCAAGGAAGTATTACTGTTATTCAGTATAAATGTTTATTACCAGTAGAGTATTTACAAAGTTTTGGTGGTGTTCTGTAGTAAATAGTTTTACAGTTAGTGTGTGTATCAGGCAAGGACCAAAGAGTATTCAGGCTGTTGGTTTGTAATGTAAGCGTGACACTGAAAGTAGTTATGAACATATATGTAAATCCTCCATTTTTCTCTGTTTCTAGGAGAAGGTGATAGCCTGGAACAGAGGAAGGGAAGCCCAGTTTGAGAGGGATGATAGTGAGTGTGCTGGAAGGGGGGAGGCTAAAAGGTAGAGAAGAGTAGATGGAGGGTGAGGTGAAAGTGGAGGAGATGAGCAAGGCACTGTCAACACATGTAAGAAGGTACAGTGGAACAGTAGACTAGATGAGAACATTAGAAGGGTTACTTGATGCTAGAGTGAGGGAAACAATAGTCTTGTTAAAGCTATGTCTAAATTTTGGATAGGTGTTTGATATAGCTAGCTAGTGTTTCCCCAGGATTGGAGACCTGTGGTGGAAAACCTGTGATTGATGCAGTGTGCTGTAGTTGAAGGAGGCTAGAAGAGGGAAGAGTGGTGGTTGAGAGAGAAAGTACAGTTGTGTACACTTACCACAAATGTAGATGTTAGTGTATTCACTGTTGCAGTCATTACATTTGTGTAATCTGCTGGCAGGTTGCCCTCAGTCGGCCTGATTATCAAAGTCTTGGGTCACGTGTCTGTTGCTGTCCCTTTTTCCATGATGTCATGTTGTCAGGTGTATAAAACATGCAGCCAATGCCATTACATCATTTTTTCTTGCCCCAGATGTCAGGTGTCCCCCCAAATGGCGAGCAAAAAAAAAAAAATATATATATATATATATATATGTGTGTGTGTGTGTGTGTGTGTGTGTATGTATATATATATATATATATATATATATATATATATATATGTATGTAGAATAAAAAACACAAAACATATACCTCCAAACAAAAGCAAATACACCAAGAAGACGTTTAAAGATAGTAACAGAAATGAGAGGTATAGTTAGAGAAAAAACAGGGGGTTGGAGGGAGGGTAACCAGGACTGCAACAGTTAATATACTTGAACATCTACATTTATGGTAAGTATACACAACTGTACTATGTTCTACGTGTTTCACTTTTGCAGTCATTTCATTTGGTTAGAATCCCAAAGCTATGGTTGGGAGGATGGATTTATACAGCATTAGGAGCAGCTATAAGGCCCTGCAGGACAGCAGTGGCAAAGCCTCTCTGGATTTAGGGAAGAGAGGTAAATGATAATGTTTGGTGAACGTATAAACTGAGCTCCAGGTAGCAGCTTCTAGACTGTCTCTGGTAGGAACCCCTCTGAGAAAGGCTGCAGAAGTAGATTCAGCCCTGGTGGAATGAGATCTGATCCCCTTGGGGGACAGGTTTACCATGGTGCATATAGCAGAAACGAATACAATGGCTTATCCATTTGGAAATAGTCTGCTTTGAAATAGCCTTTCCTTCTGCCCCTTCAGCAAATGCCACCAGTAATTGTTCAGATTTTTTTAAAGATTTTGTCTTGTTTAAGTAGAATCCTAGTTGTCTGTGTACATCCAGTGAATGCACAATCCACTCACCCTTGTTCTTTGGATTTGGGAAGAAAGTTGGCAGATGAATGGTCTGATTAAGGGCCACACTAGATACCACTTTAGGCATACAGGATGGATTGTTCCTGAGAGCCACCCTGTCAGGGTAAATAATAATGAAATGCTCCACTGCCATAAAAGCCTGTAGTTTTGAAATCCTTCTAGCTGAAGTGACTGCTAAAAGAAAAGCTGTTTTCCAAGAGAGAGAAAATTTAGGTCTGCAGTAGCAGCTGGCTCAAAAGGAGGTAGAGTGAGTTTTTCCAAAACAAACTTGAGGTCCCATGCAGGAGTTGGTGCTCTCCTGGGAGGTCTTAACTTTTTGGCCCCTCTGAGGTACTGCTTTAGCAGAGGATGAGAAAAGAGGGGAGGCTTTGTATTGTAATGAGCTGAAATTGCAGAGGCATGTTTTTTTATGGAGGAAAAAGATAGGCCCTTGTGAAGCATCTCAGTTAAGTATTGCAGAATCTGATGAATATTGGGCATTGCTGTGCTTATTCCTTGTGCTTGGTTCCAGGCACAGAATCTTTTCCATTTGTCAGCATAAGATTTCCTAGTACTAGGCCTTCTAGCCTCCAAAATGACATCCATCACAGGTTTGCTGAGAGATGTAACTGGTGAAATTAGTTGATTAGCCATGCTGCAAGATTCAGAGTGTAGAACTGTGTGTGCAGAATTTGATAGTTCTGCTTTGACAAGTATGTAAGGTGTCTGAGGCAGGTACCACAGAGGAAGGTGCGACATATTGCGTAGGAGCGGGTACCAGTGGTGGCGAGGCCATTCTGGAGCAATCAGAATAATTTTTGATTTTTCCTGTCTGACTTTTAACTAAAACTGCCAAACAAACTTGTGAAGACGCAAACCCCGAAGGAAGCTGTCTGCAGGTTTTGATCCAATAATCCAATAAACAAGCAAGATGACTGGAATTTACTTAACTTGGTTTTCCTGTTTTCTTTTTAGAAGCTGGTTTAGTCCAGTTTTTCTGACTCTCAACCTTGCAAGACCTTAGAGAGCAGAGGCAGAGGGGGGAAGGCATAGACTGATAGGCGTTTCCAGCTGAAGGATAGAGCACCCACTTTCCAAGCTTTTTTGTGATGAATTCTTGTGCAGAATTTGTCCAACTGATAGAGCTTTTTGCCTCACCCCAAAACTGTGTCTGGGCTCCCCCATTTGCGTGTCAACATGCTGAAAATTTGTGGATCCAGTTTCCATTCATGTGGGTCCATAAGATTTCTGCATAGTTCGTCTGCCAGAGTATTTTGCTTTCCTGGCAGGAATTGAGCTTGTAGATGTATTTGATAAGTCAAGGCCGTGTTCCACAATGCCATGGCTAGTCTGCAAAGGGGGTAAAAATGGGTACCCCCCCTGCTTGTTTATGTATCACATGACTGTGGTGTTGTCTGTGTTTATCAGTAGTTGTCCTGGATGAAGATAGTACTTGAAGGCTGTCAGAGCATTCTGTACAGCTAACATCTCTTTCTGATTGATATGTAGGTGCATTTGATTTGGGCTCCATGGGCCCTGAATGCATCTCCCTCCCAGATGCGACCCCAAGCATAATCTGATGCGTCTGTAGTCAGGGTGTGGGTGGCAGGGGATGGAATGAATGACAGTCCCTTGTTTTGGTGGCAGGCCTCTGCTGACCATAGGAACTCTAGTTGCAGGCAGGGAATGATAGGAATCATTGTTTCCAGGCTGTGACAATGTTGACTCCATAAGCTTTTTAGGTACCATTGAAGTTTCCTCATATGCAGTCTTGCATATGGAATTAGAAGAATTCAGGAGGCCATGAACCCCAAGGCCTGCAGAATTTGTCTTGCAGATAGCTGGGTTTTTGTGGCCACCTGTTTGAAGTAAGTCATCAATTGAATTTGTTTTTCTGGCATAAGGCAAGTCATCTGGGCAGTTGTATTCAAGCTTGCACCCAGGAATGTAATTATTTGAGGGGGTACCAGTTGTGATTTCTTTTTGTTTATGGTGTACCCTAGACAAGTTAGCAGCCTTTTTACAAACGCCAGATATTTTAGAAGAGTGTCCTTGTTTTCTGCCTGAATTAGGCAATCGTCCAGGTATGGATACATTTTAATATTTCTTTTCCTGCAAAATGCAATCACTGGTGCCAGGCACTTTGTGAAGACCCTGGGCGCAGTAGATAAGCCAAAGGGCAGTGCAAATAGTCTTCTTTGAAGTGGAGGTATCTTCTGCAAGATTCCCTGATTGAGATATACAGGTAAACCTCTTTTAAGTCTAGAGTTACCAACCAGGCATCGTTGCCTAGCATAGGTAGTAACTGTTGGAGAGTCAGCATCTTGAATTTTGGAATGTCCAGAAATGTATTTAGAATGGATAATACCAAAATTGGACACCATGATTTGTTTTTTCTGGGTACCAGGAAAAGTCTTGAATAAAAACCTTGGCCCTTTTCCTTTTCTGGTGCTGGTTGAATAGCCCCCATATTCATGTGGGGCATAACTTGTTTCTGGGCCTCTGCCCACTGATTTGGAGGCAGATCTGGCCATCCGTTTCGGATTGGCAAAGTGTGGAATTGAAAACTGTATCCCTGGGATACTATATTTAAAACCCATTTTTCCTGGGTAATCAGTTGCTAGTTTTGTGCATGAAGTGCCAGTTTTCCCCCCAAAGGGGCAGCCAAAAGATAAGTGCTTGGTGATTGCAGTGGAAAGTCATTGACACTGTTTACCGTAGGAAGGTGCCTTGTTACTTTCAGATTTGGAGGTGGAGGCACCCCATTGCTTTGTTGTATAAATTCCTTGTGACTGAAACCTGGAGCCTTTGGAATGTCTGGGTTTGACCTGAGCGGCTCTAATGGATACTGGAAAGGACCAGTTCTTAGTAGGCCAGTGCCTGCTGAACCTGGGTGGCTGCACTTGTAGGAAATCTTTTACAGTTTGCATAGATTTAGCCTTATCTTCCATTTTTTTCAAAACTTCTTCAGACTTATTACCAAAGAGACTGTCCTGTTGTAAAGGAGCATCCAACAAGTTTGCTTTGACATGGTCAGGCAGATTTTGCTCCTTGAGCCAAGCATACCTTCTTATCACAGAAACAGTTACAGCTGTCCTGCAAGAGGCCTCCAAGGAATTTTACCTACATTGCAAAGTATGTTTTCCAACTTGTTCAGCTAAATGCAATAAATCCTGCAACTCTATTTTCCACACAGTCAGAAATAAACATCATTTTCTCTTTCTTCTTTACCCCATCTATCCAGCGCCCTGGAGTCTCTATCAGAAGGGGTAGGATTTTTAGCAGTAAGAAGCCTTAACGCCCTTGAGACCCTGAGAAATGGTTTCAGGGTCAGCAGTAGGGTTTTTAAAAAGGAATTTGTGGGAGTCAGGAACCCTGTAATATCTGTCTGGCTTATTAGGAGCCAGAGGCAGAGAATCAGGAGTCATACTTGACTCTTAGAAAACATCATCAACAATGTCTAGAACAGGAGGTATAGCCAAAGGCCTATGCTGAGGACGAAAAGGAAATTCCTAAGTCTCTTCTTAGATTCTAAGAAATCCTGACTCTCCCGGTGAAAGTGTTCCCTTAAGGTATGCTGAGTTTCTCCAAAAGAAAAATCCTCAGGAGGAGAAGCAGAAGAGATGGAATATTCTGCATCTGAGTCCTCATTAGTGGGAATAGATAATTCCTGATCAGAAGAGAGAGAAACCTGATCTGAAGATTCATAATTCGTGCCTTGCCTAGGCCTCTTAGCAGGAGGGGGATGGGTACCCCTGATCAAGGTAATTAAATCCTCAGCCATTTTTGATCATTTGTTTTTTAGGCATTGGGGCCTGTACACGTGGCCCAAGCGTCGGTTTTTTAGACATAGAAGTAGTTTTTGGCCTTAGTTTTGAAGATGGTGTTGGTTTGATATACAAATCTCTAGGCCTGAAAACACCCTCAGAAGCCGGTGCCTGCTCAGCGGCGCCAGACCTATCTAAAGTAGATGCATTTTGCGGGTTCAACGCTTAAAATATCTCGCGGCATACCGGACTCCAAATTGGGTCTCAGTAGAGGCCTGCGACTTAAAAGTAGCAGGTATCAGGGGCTGTGAAAGCGCCTCACTGAGTACCGGTGAACCGGCGACTGGCTTAGGAGAAGCTTTATCGTTGGTTTTGGACCTCGACGGTCTGTCTCTGTCTTTTTCTTTGTGTGTTTTAGGTATTCCGGTAGTCTGATTACTAACCAACGACACTTCTGGATAGTTAAATCTCAAGCCAAAATATTTAGAAGCAAAAATATATCGATGTTTAATAGTGCATTGATTAAATTTAGCACAAAACCGACAGCAAGGCACGTTGTGGTCAGGGCCCAGGCTGGGAATACAGTACTAATGAAAATCCTTATGAGGTATTTGCTTCCCACAAGTAATACAATTAACTTTTACTGATATCGGTAAGGAGCAAGAAAAAGTTTCTCCAAAGGGGTACTTGGCTTTTAGTTGAAGTCTTCGGTTATGAAACTCGAAAACGAAAATTTCAGAAGTTGGCCGACCGACACTTGCGAATTGCTTATGCTTTGGGCACCTCATGACAAGAAAGACTGATGTAATGACGTCGGGTGCAAGGTTTATACCCCTGATGACCTGACATCATGGAAGAAGGGACAGCAGCCGACACAGGACCCAAGACTTTTTTAATCAGGCCGACTGAGGGCAACCTGCCAGCAGATTACCCAAATGTAATGACTGCAACAGTGAAACACGAAGAACATCTAATGTTGTTCTTCATAAGATCACTGTTGCAGTAGATGTAACAATATGACAGACAATTTGCCAAAGATATCTGATGCCTGGCCAGTCTGTAAAGCTATGAGCTCTTTCCATATTCATCGTGTTTCACTGTTGCAGTCATTACACTTGGGTTATCCTGCTGGCAGGCGACCCGCAGTCGGCCTGAGTTCCAAAGTCTTGGTCTAGCGTCTGTTGTTGTCGCTTCTTCCCTGATGTCAGTGTGCCAGGGGTATATAAGATGCAACCGACGCCATTTTCTTCAGTCTTTCTTGCCACGCGGTGCCCAAAGCAAAAGCAGTTCGCAAGTGTCAGTCGGCCAACTCCTAAGATTTTCGAAATCGAATTTCAGAACCGAAGTCTTCAATAAAGCCAAGTACCCTGTTGGGGAAACTTTTTCTTGCTCCAGACCAATGTCAGTAAAAGTTAACAATTGTATTTCTTGTGGGAAGCAAATACCTCACAAGGATTTTCACTCTTACTGTATTCCTTGCCTAGGCCCTGACCACGACATCATTAGTTGTCGGTTTTGTGCTAGATTCAACAAACGCACTATTAAGCGTCTGTTTGATTTTGCATTGCATTACTTTGGCCGTAGGTTTAATTACATAATGCCGTCGGAACATCCGACGACCGGAATTCATAAAAAGCGCAAAGACAAGGAAAAGGACAGGCATCCGAGACCCAAAACCAATGACAAAGCCTCTTCCAGGCCAGTCGCCGGTGCTCAGTGAGGCACTTTCGCAGCCCCTGACTCCCGCTGCCTCAGAGCCAAAGGCCGCCTCCAACTCCCATGTGGAGACATCTAGACCTTTGGAAACTCAAGGTACTGGGCCTACGGAAACTATTCCCTCAGATGGGTCCGGAGCCGCTGTGCAGCCATCGGCTTCTGAGGGTGTTTTCAGACCTACACAGCTTACTATCAAGTCAACTACAGCAGCTAAAGCAAAGTCTAAAACGTCATTACAGACAAAGAAACAAGTACAGCATTCTTCTGGACAGTCGTCCATGCCTAAGAAACAGATGCTCAAAATGGCCGAAGACTTACTTTGTTCAGGGGTTCCCATCCCCCACCTGATAAAAGGCCTAGGCAGGATACAGACTATGAATCCTCTGACCAGGTTTCTATTTCCTCTGATTCCTCTTCAGATCAGGGATACTCTCTTCCTCCCTATGCGGAATCTGATGCTGAAGAGTCTATTCCTTCAGCCTCTCCTCCAGAGGATTACTCTTCTGGGGAAACCTTGCACACCATTAGGGAGCATTTCCATTGGGAAAGCCAGGATTATTCAGAATCAAAGAAAAGGCTCAGAGATTTTCTTTTATTACCTCAGCACAGGCCTCTTGCTATTCCCTTTGTGTTAGGTATTGTTGTTGATGTCTTTTCTGAATTTAGTTTGTCTCCTGATTCTCTACCCCCAGCACCAGTCAAGCCAAACAGGTAGTATAGGGTCCCAGACTCTCATAAATTTCTTTATAAAAACCCTGCTGCTGACCCAGAAACTATTTCTCACGGTCCCAAAGAGGTGAAGGCTTCCACTGCAAAAAAAAACAGTCCCCTCTGACAGGGATTCCAGAGCACTAGATGGATGGGGAAAAAAGTTTACACTTGGCAACTTTAGCAGTAAGGGCTTTGAACTGCCAGATGTTCATCGTGTTACCCTGCTGCAGTCATCATGCTTGGGTTATCCTGCCGTCAGGCGGTCCCGCAGTCGGCCGAATTCCAAAGTCTTGGTCCGGCGTCGGTTGCCGTCGCTTCTTCCCTGACGTCAGTGCGCCAGGGGGTATATAAGAGGCATCCGACGCCATTTTCTTCAGTCTTTCTTGCCGCGCGGTGCCAGAAACTGAAGTAGTTCACAAGTGCCAGTCGGCCGACACCTGAGATTTTCGAATTGAATTTCAGTCCGAAGTCTTCAAAGCTAAGTACCCCACTGGGGAACCTTTTCTTGCCTCAGTCCGATGTCAGAAAAAGTTAAGAATTGCATTTCTTGTGGGAAGCAAATACTTCATAAGGACTTTAATTCCTATTGTATACCTTGCCTAGGTCCAGACCACTACGTCACTGGTTGTCGGTTTTGTGCTAGGTTCAATAAGCGAACTATAAAGCGACGCTTTGATTTCGCACTACACTACTTCGGTAGGAAATTTAATTACACTATGCTGTCAGAGCAACCGACTACCAGCGTGCATAAAAAAACGCAAAGATAAAGACAGGCAGCCTAGATCCAAGCCATACTCCGAGGCCTCGGTTGGGCTGGTCTCCGGTTTTAAGTGAGGCGCCTACGCAGCCCCTGGTGACAGCAGAATTGTAACCCCCAGACCACTTTGGATTGTCAAGCAGAGAGTTCTAGGCCGACGCAGCCATTTTCTTTGGACCCTACCGACAACATTGCAGAAGGAGAAGCTGGTGCTGTGGAAACACCTTCGGTTTCAGAAGGTGTCTTCAGACCGACTACTCTCACCATAAAATCTAATGCTAAGCTTAAGACTCCTCTAAAACCAAAAAAGACTGCACTTCAGTCTCCAGTTCAAGGCCCCATGCCTAAGAAACATGCTTAAAATGGCTGAAGATTTGATTTCTTTAATCAGAGGTTCCCAACCCCCCCCCCCCAAACAAAAGACCTAGACAAGAGGAGGATTATGCCTACTCTGATGAACTGTATATTTCCTCAGGCTCCTCTGAGGAACAGGATTACTCCTTTCCCCCTTATGAAGATTCTGAAGCTGAAGATTCCATTCCCTCAGCTTCAACCCCTGAAGACTATTCCTTTGGGGAAACCTTACATAACATGAGGGAACATTTCCACTGGGAAGGTCAGGACTACTCCGGCTCAAAGAAAAGGCTCCAAGAGTTTCTTTTACTCCCGCAGCACAGGCCACTTGCTATCCCTCCAGTTTTAGACATTGTGGATGATGTTTACTTAGAATCTAGTCTAAATCCAGATTCTGTGCCTCCTGCTCCAGCCAAACCAGACAGATATTATAGAGTGCCTGACTCGCACAAATTCCTTTACAAAAGCCCTGCTGCTGACCCATAGACAATCTCCCAGGGTCCCAAAGGGGCTAAGGCTTCTATGGCTAAAAATCCTGTACCCTCTGAAAGGGACTCCATAGCACTAGATAGGTGGGGGAGAAGGTTTACAGCTCAGCTACTCTAGCTATGAGAGCACTAAATTGTCAATTTCACATGCTGAAATACCAGCAATTCCTAATGTCTCAAATAAAACAAAAGATGAGCACGCATCCTCAACAGTCTGAATTCAAGGAAATGCAGAATCTGTTGCATGCAGCTGAACAGGTAGGCAAACATACTTTACAATGTGGATTTGATTCCTTGGAAGCGTCCTGTAGAGCAGCTGTTACTGGGTCTGTTATATGTAGGCATGCTTGGTTAAAGGAACAAACTCTGCCTGATCATGTTAAAGCAAAGTTACTAGATGCACCCTTACAGCAGGATGTCTTGTTTGGAGTTAAAGCAGAAGAGGTTTTAAAGAAAATGGAGGATAAGGCAAAATCTATGCAGACGGTCAAAGATTTCTTACAGGTACAACCCCCACGCTTCAGCAGAAATTGGCCAACAAAAAATGGTCCTTTCCAGCTTCTGACAGACCACAGAGGGGTAAATACAGATGCCCAAGGGGCAGAGGTCATGCACAAACCCTTTACAAACCTCGCCAATGGGGCACTGCAACACAGAAGGGAGGAGAAGACAGGTCCCAAACTACTAGAAGACAAACACAATGACTTAAACCTCAAACTGCCAAGCAAAGCTCTCTTGGCAGCCCCCTTGGGAGGAAAATTAGCACTTTTTGCAGACAACTGGTGCATCATCACAAAGGACAAATGGGTCCTAGACATTATCTCACAAGGATACAGATTCCATTTCCACACCTTGCCAAGGATAAAAGGAATGCCAAACCTGCCACAAAATCAATGGGCAGAGGCACAAAAACAAATTACAGCTCTCATGGACATGAGAGCCATTCAACTGGTACCTACACAGGAGCAAGGGCAAGGATTTTACTCAAGGCTCTTTCTAGTCCCCAGAAAGGACAATGCTTGGAGACCCATTCTGGACCTTTCGATTCTAAACACCTTCTTGCACGTACCCAAATTCAAGATGCTAACACTACAGCAGCTTCTTCCCATGTTGGGCAAGAAAGCTTGGCTAGTAACGTTGGACCTCAAGGGGGCATACCTGCATGTCCCTATCAGACAAAATTGCAGAAGATACCTCCGTTTCATTGCAGGTTCAACCCATTACCAATTCTCTGCACTGCCCTTTGGCTTATCTACTGCGCCCAGGGTCTTCACAAAATGCCTGGCACCAGTAATTGCATACTGCAGACAAAGAGGAATTCAGATATACCCATACCTGGACGACTGCCTCATCCAAGCAGAAAGCAAGGACATTCTTTTAAAGCATCTGGCATTTGTCAAACACCTTCTAAGTTGCCTAGGGCACATAGTAAATGAAAATAAATCAAAACTAATGCCCTCACAAAACATAATATTCCTGGGTGCCAGCTTGAATACAACGGCCCAGATGGCTTATCTCACGCCCGACAAGCAACAACAGCTGACTCAATACTTCAAAATAATGGCAACAAAGACCCAACTCCCTGCAAGAAAAATTCTGCAGGCCTTGGGATTCATGGCATCTTGCATACTACTAATACCATTTGCAAAACTGCATATGAGGAAATTACAATGGTACCTGAAAAGCGTATGAACTCGGCACAGCCACAGCTTAGAAACAATGATACCACTCATTCCCTGCCTTCAACAGGAGTTTCTATGGTGGGCACAGGCATGTCACCTAAACAAGGGCCAGCCTTTCACCTTACCCACAGCCAGGCAAACTTTAACAACAGAGCACACATGGCAGGACAGTGCATTCAGGGCAAGTGGACTACAGATCAAAGGCATCTGCATATCAATCAAAAAGAAATGCTAGCAGTACAGAATGCCCTAAAAGCCTTCAAGGACCTCTTACACCCAGGACAGCTAATAATAAAGACGGACAATACCACAGTAATGTGGTACATAAACAAGCAGGGGGGCACACATTCCTACCCCCTATGCAGGCAAGCAATGACCTTGTGGAACACAGCACTGTCTTACCAAGTTGAACTACAAGCACAATTCCTGCCAGGAAAGAAAAACACATTGGCAGACGACCTAAGCAGAAACATCATGGATCCCCACGAGTGGAAACTAGATCCACAAGTATTTGCAATGATGACTCAAAAATGGGGACGCCCAGACATAGATCTGTTTGCCAACCCCCAAAACTGCCAACTTCAAAAATTTTGCACAAGGATATTCACCCACAAGCTTGGAAAGTGGACACCCTCTCATTCATTTGGAAAACATTAACAGTGTATGCCTTTCCTCCGCTGCCTCTTCTAGCAAAGGTACTGCTGAAATTCAGATTAGAGAGGCCAGAAATGATACTCCTTGAACCAGACTGGCCATGCCAGCACTGGTATCCAATTCTAAGGAACATGGCCCATGGGCCACCATGGATTTTACCACAAATTCCTCACCTGCTCACCCAGCGAGACAATCAGATTCTACACAGCCAGCTCATGACTTTAAACCTGGCTGCATGGCAGATTACCTAAGCAACCAGCCGACACCTCTTTCCAAAGCTGTTATGGATGTCATTCTGGAGGCCAGGAGGCCTAGCATCAGGAAAACCTATTCAGACAAATGGAAAAGATTTTGCGCATGGAACCAGGCTAAAGGCCAAAATCCCCTTAATCCAAACATTCCTCAGATTCTACAATATTTAACTGAGATGTTGCACAAAGGACTTTCCTTTTCATCTATTAAGATCCACGCCTCAGCAATTTCAGCCCATTACAACACGGATCCTCCTTTATTTTCACATCCACTCCTAAGACAGTACCTCAGAGGGGCTAAGAACATAAGACCGCCCAGGAGAGCACCAACACCTACTTGAGATCTCAACTTTGTTCTGGAAAAGCTTACTCTGCCACCCTTTGGAACCAGCTTTTTCAGCAGATTTACAATTTATTGCATGGAAAACTGCCCTGCTACTAGCAATAACTTCAGCTAGAAGAGTCTCAGTGCTACAGGCACTAATGGCAGTGGAGCCTTTCCTCATTTTTCATCAAGACAGAGTCTCTCTACGAACTAACCCTTCCTTTATGCCAAAGGTGGTATCCACTGTGGCCCTAAACCAAACCATTCATTTGCTCACCTTTTTCCCAAATCCCCAGAACAAAGGAGAAATACTCCTGCACTCTTTGGACATTCACAGGCAATTACATTACTACTTGGATAAAACTAAGGCTTTCAGAAAATCTGACCAGCTCTTTGTAGCCTATGCTGCAGGATCACAAGGAAAAGCTATCTCAAAACAGACCATTTCAAAATGGATAGCACATTGAATACGTTTCTGCTACACGCATCATGGGAAACCGGTACCTGCTAACATTAGGTCCCTCTCCACCAGGGCTACAGCTACATCAGCAGCCTTTCTCAGGGGATGCCACCCAAGGATATTCTCGAAGCTGCAACTTGGAGTTCAGTCCACACCTTCACCAAACACTACCACTTGCCTCTATATTCTAAGACTAGAGCTGGTTTTGCCACTGCAGTTTTGCAGGGCCTACTAGCTTCTTCTAATCCTGTTTAACTCCACCACCCATCCTTAGCTCTGGGATTCAACCCAAGTGTGATGACTGCAGCAGGATAACACAATGAACATAGTACAGTTTTGTACCTACCATAAATGTAGATGTTCGAGAGTTCACCCTGCTGCAATTCAGGTTACCCTCCCTCCATCCCCTTTTAACTACCTAGACTTATCTATGCCTTTCTATCCTATACAACCTCTGTGGTGTATTTGCTTGTGACTGAAGGTGTTGTTTTATTTTTATATGTATATTTTTATATAGCAATATGTATTGTCTACCTGTTGGGGGCACCTGACATCTGGGGCAAGAAAAACTGAAGAAAATGGCGTTGGATGCCTCTTATGTACCCCTGGCGCACTGACGTCAGGGAAGAAGCGACTGCAACCGACGCCGGACCAAGACTTTGGAATTCGGGCCGACTGCGGGACTGCCTGACGGCAGGATAACCCAAGTGTGATGACTGCAACAGGGTGAACACTCGAACATCTACATTTATGGTAGGTACAAAACTGTACTTTGTTGTCTCCATCTACTCTTCCCTCATTAGGCCAATCGAGTACAATGCCCCATTTGGCATGTACCTCACTAGACACCTGCAACAACTGGAGAGGCTGCGAAAGTACCTCACAAATAGGATCCTAGGCCTTAAACACTTGTCCTATATGGACAGACTCAAACTCCAACTGTTCTTTGTCTCATATCGCCTACTTAGAGGTGATCTCTGCTTGACTTATAAAGCCATGTCTGACCCAGCTCTGTTAGAAATGCTACATCTAAAGGAATCCCAATCCCTCCGCACCACACGCTCCAGAGACCTCAACCTCATTATCACAGTTGACAGAACGTGCAGGAGGGACAGGTTCATAACCCAGAGACTGCCCATGCTATGGAATAGACTTGCCATACATGTCAAACAGAGCACCTCACTGGCCCTCTTCAAGAGAAATTGTGATGAGTGGATGGGAAATAGAAAATTCACCCTGGGATCACTCCAGTGGCTCTACTCGACAGAGGCACTGGAAACTAAGGTTGGATGGCACAATGCCAGGGTAATCGTATGGGCTAGGCCTGTAAAGTTTCCAGGGTCATTAGCCTAGTACACATTTGAGCCTATGAGGGCCAAGTAAAGAGGGACAGTAACATTCCCTAGATCTAGACACAACCCCTTTGTTCATAAGCTGTGCAGTATAGAAGGACTTTCTTGCAGCAAGAGACACATGATCAAAAGTTAGGTCACTGTCCACATAAGGTCACATATTCAGAACAACTGGATCAACACTTAGGAGTGTATTGTCAATGTGGTAGTTCCCTGTGGTACATGACTTCCCAAAGGATGCAGTAATGCATGTTTTGGAATTTAATTTCAGACCATGATTTTGACACCAGTTATTTATTTTTGACAAACTTTCCTGCAGGATGGCTAAGTCATTTGAAAATTCAATGAATGCTCAGAGCTTATAGTCATCTGCAGACTTAGTCAGTCAGAGCCCTTTGGTATTGGCTTTTACTTCAGAAAATAGATGCCAAACAGGAGAGGTCTCAGTACAGAATCATGGGGGACTTCACTTGTGACAGTTTTCTTTGTGGAGGGTAACGTTCCCTATTTTAATTATATGCATCCTATCTGTGACACTGTTGGCAATGCATCGGGTTACATATGGGTTTTTTCCTGGTTTATTTAGCTTTCCTACTATGTCTGATTGTGGAATTGTCAGAAAGTTTGGCCAAGTAGAGGTATGTGGTGTGGACCATTTTGCCTTCATTTATTGCTTTGGCGACCTTAACCATGACCTGACCTTGACGAATTTAAACTGAGACAGGTCTAGTGTCTGGAGGTTCCCTATGTTCTGATTGATTGATTCCACAGCTTTGCATATAAGGCTGATAAGACTTATGGATATGTAATTGTTTGAGCCTGTGGAAGGGCCTCCCTTATGCAGGGGAATGATTGTAGCTGTTCTCCTTATGCTCGATGCAAAAGGTGAATGGAGGCTGTTTGCATAGTGTTGTTAAAGATGTGGCTAAATAGAGCTTTATGCTATGTAAGACGCATCCAGGGATATTGTCAGGATTCGTCAATGCAGTGTTTTTAGGTTTTGCTAGCACTTTTAGGACTTGGTCTTGTGTGATAGCAGAAGGTGATCCAGTTTCAGGTATATCTTGAGAGAGAGACGGGTGGAAGAAAGGGCTAAATTTAGAACTACATTTATCAGCCAGTAGGTTAGCTACATCTTCACTCCCATTGTAATTAACATAGTTCACAGTCAGATCATTGCATTGCTACATTGTGCTTTTGAGATTACGAACATGGCTAAAAACTATATTGTAATTGTTTTTGGCTTGGGTATCTATTTTAACCTCAAACTTGGCTTTGGTGGATTTTATTAAGCTCCTGAGTTGTTTTATTTTAGTAACAAGGGCTCTAACATTCTGAGAATTACTCTTCTTACTTTTGGTCAATTTTTTTTTCCTTTTATGTAACTTGCTGAGGGTATGGTTCCACCATATGGGTTTCTTTCTGGGGTTTGTCCAGGACCTTTTCCTATGGGGAATCTATGCACCTGTTTACATGGTGGTATCATGTGGTGGTATACATTTCTGTTTATTCGGTGGTGTTAGCTGAGTTTGATGGCGATATGAAGATTGCGAGTGTATTATTTCGGACTAGTTAGTCTTAAAGTTCTAAGGGTACCTTGGTGGAAGGGATCTCTGATTTCAGTTTTATTTTGAAGGAGACTGCTTTATGATCAGACATAAGTTATGGATATACTCAAGGGATGGTGCAAAATGCTTCCATGTTAGTAAGAATAAGAGCCAAGATCTTCATGTCCTTCTGTTCATATGCTGTAGTATTCATAACATGTTGGAGTCTGCCTCTGGCTGACTTGCATGTCTGGCCAACCTACCAAAGTCTAAATGCTACTGCAAGCTACGTGTGACAGTGCACATCACTCAGCATGCATCGACCATAAAGAGAAGTCTGGTATAAAGCAGACATCAGCACATACCTACCTCAGAACGTTTCTGCTGCCTGTGCGGCTGTGGTCGTCGCTTGCCAGACAACTCGCATTTGTGCTTCAGATAAGGACCCTGTTGGGCTTTTTTCCTTTTCATTTGGCTACCGTGTTGCTTTTTATTTATTTTTTTTTTTGTGAATTCATGTCAGCTAGGAAGGGCAAGTGTCAGTGTGGAAGGTAAGTACCACAAAGACTCCCACGAGCTTTGCTTTTTTTGCTTAGGCCCTGACTAGGATCACACATACTGCGTCATCTACAAAGCTTTTGTTCCTAAAACCCTCTGTAGCCGCCTGGTGTCCCATGGGTTATTTTTAGAGAATCATCATCTTAAGCGCTTAGCTCGAGACATGGAACTGACTTCCGGCCCTTCGGAAGATCCACAACTCAAGAAGGCCAAGAAGCCTCGGCCTGATCCTACAGCTGCTCCCTCTATTTCGGGTGTCCCTCCCGAGGCTGATGTAGGCCTGGAGGCTGCTGTGGAATCTGCAGGGCCTCCTTCGACAGGCACCACAGTGGAAACTGGCAAGGAATCTGTAGGTACGTGGCAGAGGGATTTGCAGTCGTCCGAGTCGGACACGGGGGCAGGGGGGTTGCAGCTCGTTATCTCAGAAGGCCTGCACAGCTTCTTGCAGATCATTGTTCATGAAGATCTTCCTACGGAGTTTGTGGAATGCCGCCTAACGTGAGGTCAGTCTACCTTTTTTCGCCTGCCTTCTGAGGCTCCAAAGAAGAAGAAACTAAAAACTAAGCATGTTTCTCCGGCTACTCAGAACCAGACTTCTGCTTCTGATCAAGCTCCTGACTGGAAGGACTTTACCCAGGACCTCTTTAATGCTTTCATGGCCCTCCACCAGACGTCAGCCTCTTCCTTTCCTTCATTGGCACTTTCTCCTTCTACCTCTTTGAAGAGGCCAGCAGAGGATGACTCTTCTGAGGATGAGGAGTCATCAGAGGATGATTCTGTGACCTACTCTAGCCATATTGCTTCTCCTCTGGGTTATACCTCCTGAGAGGAGGAATCTAATGGTACAGATTCCCCTGGGAAGGATATTTTCTTTGGAGAGACCATTTTGAAAATTAAGGAATTCTTTGTGGGATTGCTGTCAAGTTTGAGATTCAGAAGAGGTATTATGACCTCCCACAGATGGAATCCCCTAATCCTTCAGTCATTCCTCCTGTCCTGATGACCTTCTTGGATGCCTTCACTGCAGATTCCAAGTTCTCAGACTCCCAGCCACTAGCTCCCAAGAACCCTGACAGATTTTTCAAGGTGCCTGATGATGCCAAGTTCCTTTTTAAGGCACCCTCGGCTGACCCAGCTGCTATTATCAGTGGCAGCAGATAAAGCTTCCAAGCTTTTACCGTCTACCACCCTGCTTCCTTCTGATAGAGAGCAAGGTCGTGGCAGTGGCATAGCTTGCGAGGGGGAGTATGCCCCAGGCAGCACTTTTTGGACAGTTTATTTAATTAAAAATAAATAAGGGTGTTCTTTAAGAACACCTGTTGCATCTCGTCTGTGCGTGCATTGTCACACAGATGGCTTGTCCTCCCGCCCGTGCAATTTTAAATACAGCATGAGTGTTTACAACATTTTTTTATTGCTGCCAATGAGTATTTCATGGAAATTGTGTGTTTATAAAATTTTCTTATTGCTGTCAACGAGTGCTCAGTGTGCACCATTTCAAGTAAGGTGTGTGTTAAGATGTTCTTCGTGTTTCACTGTTGCAGTCATCACATTTGGGTTATCTGCTTGCAGTAGCCCTCAGTCGGCCTGATTATCAAAGTCTTGGGTCCTGCATCAGTTGCTGTCTCATCTTCCCATCTTCCGTGACGTCAGGTAGTCAGGGGTATAAAGCATGCAGCTGACGCCATTACATCAGTCTTTCTTGCTGTGCGGTGTCCGAAGCAGAAGCATTTCGCAAGTGCCGGTCGGCCGACTCCTGAAATTTTCGTTTTTGAGTTTCAGAACCGAAGTCTAAAACTAAAGCTAAGTACCCCATTAAGGAAACTTTTTCTTGCTCTAAACCAATGTAAGTAAAAGTCAGTAATTGTATTTCTTGAGGAAAGCAAATACCTCATAAATATTTTCATTCATACTGTATTGGTTGCCTAGGCCCTGACCACGACGTACCTCGCTGTCGGTTTAGTGCCTTATTTAAACCACGAACTATTCGTAGTCTGTATATTTTCACTTCTAAATATTTTGGTTTGTTTGTTCTTCTTTCAGCTTTTTCCAGTTAGGGGTCGCCACAGCGGAACTCCGGTCTGCTAATGATTGGCAGTAGATTTTTTACGGGTGCCGAGGTGCCAGCTCGACGCCCAACCTTCAGCGAAGGCTCGCCCATTCTACGCATGTCTTTAGAATGCCACTCAACCACGGGGAGGACATGCAGACTCCACACAGAAGGCGCTCCAGCCGAGAATCGAATGGGCGAACCTCTTGCTGTGAGGCAACAACACTACCGCTGCACCACCGCGGCTTCTCACTTATAAATATTTTGGTACTCGGTTCAGTTATCCAGATAGGTCTTAGGTAAGCCACCCAACTACCGATATTCTGAAAAAAAGTAAAGATAAAGACAGAGACAGGCCGCCTAGGTCCAAAGCTGGCAATGACGCTTCTCCTAAGCTAGTCGCCAGTTCGCCGGTACTCAGTGAGGTGCTTTCGCAGCCCCTGCTGCCCGCTACTTCAGATTCGCAGGCCTCTATTATGCCACGAGATGCTACAACTGTGGAACCTGCGGATGTCTCTAACTTGGATGGGTCTGGTGACGCTGTGCAAGCACCAGCTTTTGAGGGTATATTCAGGCCTACTGACTTGCATATTAAACAGATGCCATCTTCTTCTTTAAGGCCTAAAACTCGAACCATGCCTAGAAAACAGACGACTAGACTACTTGGTCAGGCCTGTATGCCTAAAAAACAAATGATGAGTGGCTGTGAAGACCTTATTACTTTAATCAGGGGAAGCCAGCCTTCCCCCTCTAAGAGACCTAGGACTGAATTTGCTTATGATACGTCTGACCAGGATTCTGAAATTTCTGTCTCCTCTGATGACTAGGATTTACCCTTATCCACCTATGCGGATTCTGATGCAGAGGACTGGGTTCCCTCTGCTTCTCCCCCAGAGGATTTTTTTTGGTGAAACCTTGTATACTCTTAGGGGGCATTTTCACTGGGAAAGCTAGGATTACTCTGATTCTAAAAAGAGGCTTAGAGATCTTACTCCTGCTCCAACACAGGCCTTTAGCTATCCCTCCTGTGCTGGACATTGTTGATGATGCCTTTTCGGACTCTAGCTTGGCCCCCTGACTCTTTACCTCCTGCTCTCAGAAAACCTGATAGATATTACAGGGTTCCTTATTCTCACAAGTTTCTTTTTAAAAATCCTACTGCGGACCCTGAGACCATTTCACAGGGACCCAGGGGCATTAAGGCTACTACTGCCAAAAATCCTACCCCCTCTGATAGAGATTCCAGGGCCCTAGATAGATGGGGTAAGAAGGTATACACCTCTGCAACCTTGGCCATCAGGACCTTAAATTGCCAATTTTGCATGTTGAAGTATCAGCAGCATATTGTTGGATTGCTTAAACAGAAAATGATGTTGATTCCTGATTTTGCTGAAAATAAGGATTTACAGGATTTAATGCATTCTGCTGAACAGGTTGGAAAACACTTTGCAGTGTGGTTTTTATTCGCTAGAGGCATCTTGCAGGGCTGCTGTCACCGGGTCTGTACTTAGAAGGCATGCTTGGCTTAAGGAGCAATCTTTGCCAGATCATGGTAAAACTAAATTGCTGGATGCTCCCTTAAATCAGGACTGCCTGTTTGGCAACAAAGCAGAAATCCTTAAAAAGATGGAGGAAAAAGCTAAATCTATGCAAACTGTTAAAGATTTCTTACAAGTGCAGCCTCCAAGATTTAGTAGGCATTGACCCTCAAAAAAACTGGTCCTTTCCTGCGTCTTCCAGGCCTTCTCAGTTCAAACCTAGAACCAGCAGAACAACCAGGCTTCAGTCCCTGGGTACACACAGGACTAAGCAGTGGGGGGCTCCCACTTCCAAATCAGGGAGTAATAAGACTCACCCCTATGGTAAGCTGTCTCAATGACTTAACCTTAAAACGTCTAAGCACTTATCAACTGACTGTTCCTTTAGGTGGAAAGATTGCTCTGCAAGCAAAAAAATGGGAACTCATTACCTAGGACAAATGGGTTTTAAACATAGTTTCCAAAGGATACAGGTTTCACTTACACATGTTACCAACCTCAAATGGTTGGCCAGATCTACTCCCAAATCAGTGGGCAGAGGCTCAAAAGCAAGTACTCTCTTTCTTAAGATTAAAGGCTATTCAGACTGTACCAGAAGAGGAAAAAGGGACAAGGTTTCTACTCAAGACTTTTCCTGGTACCCAGAAAAGACCATTCATGGCATCCTATCCTGGACCTTTCTATCCTAAACATCTTTTTGGTGATACCAAAATTCAGCATGCTAACTCTTCACTAGTTGCTTCCCATGATAGGCAAAGATGCCTGGTTGGCAACACTGGATTTAAAGGAAGCCTACCTGCACATCCCAATCAGGGAATCTTGCAGAAGATACCTATGCTTCAAAGCAGGCTGCATGCACTGTCAGTTCTCTGCACTGCCCTTTGGCTTATCTACTGCCCCCAGGTTATTCACAAAGTGCCTAGCTCCAGTCATTACATTTTGCAGGCAAAGAAATATTCAAATATACCCATAACTAGACGATTGTCTAATTCAGGGAGAAAGCCAGGACATAATTTTGAATCATCTGGCATTTGTACAAAAGGTGCTAACTTGTCTGGGGTACACCATAAACGAAAAGAATTCACAGCTGGTACCCTTTCAAGAAATTATATTCCTGTGAGTAAGCTTGAACACAACTTCCCAGATGGCCTTCCTCACGCCAGAGAAACAAATTCATTTGACAACTTACTTCAAACTAGTGGCCACAAAAACCCTGCTGTCTGCAAGGCAAATACTGCAAGCCTTGGGCTTCATGGCCTCCTGCATTCTTATAATTCCATATGCAAGACTGCATATGAGGAAACAATAATGGTATCTAAAAAGCCTATGGTGTCAACATTCTCAGGATCTAGAAGCAATGATTCCTATCATACCTTGCCTACGGTTAGAGTTCCTTTGGTGGGAAGAGGCCTGCCACCAAAACAAGGGACTGCCATTCACTCTACCCCCTGCCGCACAAACCCTAACAGATGCATCAGACTATGCATGGGGGGCTCACCTGGCAGGGAAGTGCATTCAGGGTAAATGGAACCCAAGTCAAATGCACCTGCCACATTTTTCTAGGACAATTAATGGTAAAGACGAACAATGCCACTGTTATGTGGTACATAAACAAGCAGGGGGGGTACTCATTCCGACTCCTTTTGCAGACTAGCCATGGCTCTGTGGAACACAGCCTTGAGCTACCAAGTGCATCTACAGGCTCAGTTCCTGCCAGGAAAACTAAATACACTGGCAGACGAACTAAGCAGAAATCTAATGGACCCCCACGAGTGGAAACTGGAACCAAAGACTTTAAACATGTTGATAAACAAATGGGGGAGCCCAGATATATAGACCTGTTTGCCTCCACCCAGAACTACCAATTGGACAAATTCTGCACAAGGACTCCCCACAAACAAGCTTGGAAAGTGGATGCTCTGTCCTTCATCTGGAAAAATCTGTCAGTTTATGCCTTTCCTCCTCTCCTCTCCAAAGTACTACTAAAGCTCAAACAGGACAAAACAAGGATGATACTGATTGCACCAGACTGGCCATACCAACACTGGTACCCTCTCTTGCGCAGTGTCACAGCTAGCCCCATGGCACCTGCCTTAGACCCCTACCCTGCTGTCACAGCAGGAGAGCCAGATTCTGCACCCCCAGCTTCAAACCCTGAGCCTGGCAGCCTGGCTAATTACTTAATGTCTCCATAACCATCCCTCAGTAAACAAGTGTTGGATGTCATTTTGGAGGCAAGGGGGCCTAGTAGTAGAAAATCTTATGCTGTAAAATGGAAAAGATTCTGTGCTTGGAACCAAACTCAAGGGATGGCCACAGCAGCGCCCAATTTACCTCAGATTCTTCAATACTTAATTGGGATGCTTCACAAGGACCTTTACTTTTCCTCCATCAAAATTCACACCTCCGCCATTTCAGCACAGAACCACCCCACTTTTCTCACCCACTGCTCAAGCAGTTTCTCAGAGGGACCAAAAACTTAAGACCACCTAGAAGAGCCTCAACTCCAGCCTGGGACCTTAAGTTTGTATTGGAAAAACTCACTCTGCCTCCTTTTGAGTCAGCTCAAGTGCAGAGTTAAAATTCCTTTCCTGGAGAACAGCTTTCCTTTTAGCAATCACTTCAGCAAGAAGGGTATCTGAATTACAGGCCCTTATGGCAGTGGAGCCTTTCATCATCTTCCATGCGGACAGGGTGTCCCTCAGTACCAATCCCTCCTTCATGCCCAAGGTGTGGTGTCCAGTGTTGCTCTTAATCAATCCATTCATTTGCCAACCTTATTTTCTAATCCACAGAATAAAGGGGAATGGATACTGCACCCTTTAAATGTGCACAGACAACTTGAATTTACTTGGACAGGACTAAACCTCAAAGGAAATCTGAACAACTGCTGGCGGCATTTGCTGCAGAGGCAGAGGGGAGGGCTATTTCAAAGCAAACCATTTCTAAGTGGATAGGCCATTGCATTAATTTCTGCTATAAGCACCATGGAAAACCTATCCCACAGGGGGATTAGACCCCATTCAACCAGGGCGGCATCCCTCTACAGCCTTTCTCAGGGGTGTCCCTACCAGAGACATTGTAGAAGCTGCTACCTAGAGTTCTGTACATACCTTCACCTAGCATTACCATTTGCCATTCTTCTCTAAATCCAGAGCTGGCTTTGCCGCTGCAGTCTTGCAAGGCCTTATAGCTGGTCCTAATGCTATCTAAATTCCTCCTCCCATCCTTAGGTTTGGGAATCTACCCAAACGTGATGACTGCAACAGTGAAACACAAAAAACATTAGTACAGTTACCGTAAATGTAGATATTTGAGTGTATTCACTGTTGCAGTCCTGTTTACCCTCCCTCCAGCCCACTGACTTCTTTTGGCTATACCGCTATGCTCCTTTACTGTGCTTAAAAGCTTTTTGGTGTATTTGCTTTTTTTTTTGGAGGTATAACATTGTGTGTGTGTGTGTGCGTGTGTATATATATATATATATATATATATATATATATATATATATATATATATGTATGTATATGTATATGTATTTAATTGCTTCCCATTAGGGGGGCACCTGACATCTTGGGCAAGAAAAACTGATGTAATGGCATCAGCTGCATGCTTTATACCCCTGACTACCTGACGTCACGGAAGATGAGACAGCAAACGGCACAGGACCCCAAGACTTTGATAATCAGACTGACTGAGGGCTACTTCAAGCAGATAACCCAAATGTTTTGACTGCAACAGTGAATACACTCTAACATCTACATTTATGGTAAGTGTACACAACTGTACTTTTCTTATTCAGTGTTTTCTGTTTCAAGTAAGGTGTGGTGTGTTCCATTAATTTTCTTATTGCTGCCAACAAGTGTTCCACAGAAGGGGTGTGTTCTGCTAATTTTCTTATTGCTGCTAACAGGTGTTTCATGGAAGATTGTGTGTGTATGTCCCAGTTTGGGTATACCTCATGGTTAATATTACTCAGGCTCAAACCCTGTACCTTGGGTACAAGAAGCAAGAATTCTTTACCAGTGCCACCACTTGTGATTCAAGGAGTCCATAGCTCTCAACTGTCCAGATTTTCACAGAATGTCTGGAATGTTTGGCTAATACTTTTGGTGTATTCCTCTTAAAATGTGTGGTTTTCTGTCAAATCAGTGAGAACTGAATTCACTAAGTAATGATAGCCATTTAAGTTTGCCATCCTATCTTTCAGGAAATGCATGGTATCACAAAACATATTTTATGCTAGCAACATTCTAAGATTGTGCAAGCAATGTTTAAAATGTGTCCCCCTGAATAAATGTTGGCTTTTTTCAGATTTCTTGTGCTGCAAAGTTGAGAGATATAGTTGAGTGTTAAGTGGATTTTACAAGGAGCTGAGAGCTTCAGGGGAAGAGAAGTGTAGCGCTGCTTATGCCAAGTCTGTTTGCATTGTTGGTAGCACAACAATTGGTATACTTGCTTTTGATATCAGTTTACTCTCCATTTCCTATTGCAATATTACTAATTTATCATTTTGTTAATGTAGCATAGGCAGTTTATTCTTCAAGGGCAAAAGGTGCTTTATTTGAATGGCACAGTGGTGCAGCGGTAAGTGTTGTCACCTCACAACAAGTGGTTCTCCGGTTCGGTTCTCGACTGTGGTGCCTTTTGTGCGGAGTCTGCATGTCCTCCCTGTGTTTGTGTGGATTTCCTCCGGGTGCTCTGGTTTCTTCCCATGTTACAAAAACATGCGTCTGGAGTGTTTCTCCCTGGGCCTCCACTGAAAATTGGTGTCGTTCCAAGTTGGGCTTTCCCGGTTAACAAATGTTAAATAAATTAAATTAAATTTGTAGACAAAATCATGAAATATAAAGTTGTTTGCTAACAGCAACCTCTTCATTAGTTACAGATCTCCTTAATGTGGAATTATGTTTGAATGACTTTCACTTCTGCAGAGATTGTGCATATTTACTGTTATTGGTGGATTGTAATGACAGACGTTTGAATAGACTTTTATGATGGAAATTTTCTGAATTGGGCAGTTTTGTCATTATTGGTTCATACAATTTGTTTCATTGCTTGCTGTAAAAATGTTCAAAACTATAAATTTAAAACACGATCTAACAAGTGTGCTGTATTGTACAAGGAATATAACTTAATGCAGTCAGGAAGGTGAATCAAAGAACACATGTATGTTTGCATGGTCCTAAATATGTGTCATGGGGCCTATGATTTGAAAGCAGCCCAAAGGTAAACTTCATCTGCCACTGGCCAGATGCATTTTCTTTGAATGTGGGTTTCAATGCTGTTTCAAGGGCAGAAAAGTTTTAATGCCAAGTCTGTTTTCATTGTGAGACTATATTGCTTTGCTTAGCGAATGTCTGTTAGAGTTTGTGCTATAAAGTTTAATATAAAAGTTTTAAATGAAATCCAAATAATCGTAGAAGTACTGCATAAAGCAGTATGCACATTAGTGTTTATGGTAAAAGGGGAGAAATAGCTAAGTAATGAGACACTGGAATGGCTGCAGGGGGAAATGCTGTGTATGGGAGGCCCATTTGACCATGATTTTGTGAGGGGGAGGGGTGGTAAACCCAGACAGCCCAGGGTGGCACAAACTCTAGCTACCCCACTGGGTTTTGGAAAGACTAGGGGAAAAAAGTGTATAATTCTGCAACCCTGGTCTTTAGAGCAATGAACTCTGACACACATGGCCAGATATTCCTTGGTTCTTATGGCGGATGCTATTAAACTCCTGTCAGAGATTCCAGATTCTCCCAACAAAGCCTGGCTTTCCACCATTCTTAATTCCTGCACCCAGGTTACTAGGCACTCCATGAAATGTAGTTATGCAGTGGAGGCTTCAGCTAGGACTGCAGCTTCAAGGTCGGTCCAGAGAAGGTATTCATGGCTTAGACTACAACCCTTACTAGATGATATAAAAGCTAAGCTTGGATGCCCCTCTAGATAACAAAGCCTTATTTGGCACTGCTGCTGCAGAGTTTTTTTTTTTAATCTTCAGGATAAGGGGAAGGAACTCCAGGATTTAAAACACATTTATGTCTCTCTGTTTCCTGCTTCCAGAGAAACTACCCAGCCAGAACCACCTTTGTTTAGGAAGGCAACTAAATGTCTCCACCCAAAGGTAAGAGGGATAGTAGGAGGCAGGCTCCTTCCAACTCTCCTTCTTCCACATTCTCTCAAAAACAACCCTTTTAGGCTGAACCTGGTAGTATATGACTAGCAGGCCCCAGATCCATCTACCCCCCCCCTTTCTCTTCGCCTCTCTTTCCCTCCCAGCTTGAAAAGAGATAATCCAGAATTCTTGGGTCCTCTCCATCAGCCAAGGTTGCTTCATGGTATGGGAAACCCATCCTACCTTCTAGAGAATCCCACAACCCCTGCAGGACCAATTGGAATTCATTCCACTCCTCTTTCTCAGGGTACCATCCAGGAGGTGCCACCCAACCAAAGGAGAAAAGGATTTTACTCCAGGATGGTTTTGGTTCCAATAAAGGGATGGCCCTTGGCGGGCCATCCTAGACCTTTCCCATTTAAACACCTTTGTAAATGTTCCCACCTTTCCCATGCTGACTTTACCGACTGTACTCCCTCTTATTCCCTAGGCCTTCTTGGTATCTTTGGACATAAAAGATGTGTATCTTCACACCCCCAATTCACCAGCGTTTCAGGAGATTTGTTCACTTTTCTGTGTCTTCCTGTCATTTTCATTTTTGTGCTTTTCCCTTTGGTCTATCTACGGCACTCCGGGTATTCACAAAATGTTTAGCCGATGTCATAGCCTACTGCAGGGCATACAGATATTTCCATATTTGGATGACCTGATCCTCCAGGCCCATCTCCAGAAATACTCCTTGACAAGCTTTCCTGCACAGTGTCCCTTCTGAGAGGGTTAGGGTTTACCGTCAACCTTTAAAAGTCTTCCCTAATTCACTCCCAGGATAACATCTTCATGGGGTGCAGCATTCTAACAGGCACAATGATACCCTGTTTATCCCCAGAAAATATCCTCTCTCACCTCCTATTTCCAGGACGTAATACCATTTCAGTCCCTGACTGGCTGGGAGTTCCTGCCACTCATGGGGTTCATGGCCTGTACTATTCCAATGCTTCCCTTTGCTAGATTACACATGAGGAAATTTCATTGGTTCCTGACAACAGTTTGGGAGCAACACTCCCACCCTCTGGAATTTGTTGTTCCCCTCCTACCCTGTTTGACAAAGGAGTTGAGTGGTGAATTCTCCATGTCTCCAGAATCCCAGGCCTACCCCTATAATCTCATTCACCCACCCAGGATTTGTACACGGATGTGTCAAAAACAGGATGGGGTTGCATCTCTGGAAAACTGGAAGGTCAGGGATGTATGGTCCTTTCCTCAAACAAAAGAATGTGTCAACATAAAGGAAATGAGAGCATTTATCTTTGCCGTCAAAATCTTCAAGTCAGGATTTCACCAGGAATTCTAAAGTAGTTTACAGACAGTACCACAGTCCTCTGGTACATCAGCAAGGGGGTGGGGGTTGGACAAAGTCCTATAGCCTCTGCATACTGGCATTATATGGCTGGGAGATAGCCCAGTTGAGTCAGGTTTCCCTCCAGGCTGTTTACATTCCATCAGTTGAGAATGTGATGGCAGAATTTCTAAACGGATACCCCAACCACGCAAGCGAGGCCCGAGTGCACGGACTGAACCAAAGCAAAGAAAAACGTCCAGCACAAAAACGAGGTGGATAATCCAAAAGGTTTATTAATCAAGTAGTGTGGCTGACCCTAAAACCGGTTTCGGATCCAAAATAGCCTTCCTCAGTGTTAATAAATCATTATTTAAATACTCATTTCTAAATTGTTCCAGTTATTCAATTAGTACAAACCAAATCAGTTTAACTCATTCAGCCCTGGTTTAAAAAGAACACCCAATCTAACTATCCAAGCTGATTCCTTTCTAAGCAGGTCTATGACTCAATCCCACGAATGGATGTTGAACAGGGATGTGTTTCTCGACCTTGCCCATTGATGGGGCATCCCTCAGATAGATCTTTTTTGCCTCCCCCATGAACAGGCAGTTTCCCCGAGTGTTGTTCCAGGATTCCACACCCTGGGGCATGGAAGGGGCTGTTTATAGGTTCATAGGTAGATATTAGGCCATCTGTCCGAAGGCATTTATAAGCCTAGCCAGAATGTGTTGGCTTTTGCCGCCCCCTTAGATTAGTTTCCTGTGCCTCTGTCCAGCAGAGCCACTGAAGTGATCCCAGGGGTCAGCTTTCTGTTTCCCATCCACTCGTCAAGGTTTCTTTTGGAGAGTGTTAGTAAGGAGCTCTGCGTAATGTAGATTGGAATCTTGTTCCAAAGCATGGGAAGTCTCTGGGGCAGGAATCTATCCCTCCAGCACGTCCTATTTATTGTTGTGGTGAGGTATAGATCCCTAGAGTTTGTGGCTCGAGGGGATAAGGTTTTCTTTAGGTGGAGCATGTCCATCAATTCTGGGTTGGACATGGCCTTGTATGTCAGGCAGAGATCACCTCTGAGTAGGCAGTATGCAACCAACTACAGCTGGAGTTTCTAAAGTCGAACTACAAAGAGCATCTGTTTGAGGCCAATGATCCTCTTGGTGTGAGGTACTTTTGTGGTCTTTCCAGCGGTTGCAGGTGTCTTGTAAGGTACATCCCAAATGGGGTGTTGTACTAAATGATGGGTCTGATGAGTAGAGGGGCACAATGACCTCTTTTGATCTGGATGCAGACCCTTTTATGATTAGGTGGGCCACGTAGAAGGATTTTCTAACCACTATGGCAATGTGATTATCAAAGGTGAGATTACTATCTACTTGGGTCCCCAGATCCCTTATTACGTCTTCTGTAATTAGGGGACTACCACCTATGTAGTAGTTTGTGGGTACTTTGTTTTTTCCAAAGGGAATGACTGTGCACTTTTTGGCATTTAGCTTGAGGCCATGATTTTGACACCAGGTATCCGTCTCAGTGAGACCCTTTCGGACGATGTCTGTGTCAGCCGGAGAGTCAATTATAGCCCCTAGATGTTCATCGTGCATACAGCTGCAGTCATAACAGATGGGTTCTCCTGCCGTCAGGCGGGTCCTCTGTCGGCCGAATTCCAAAGTCCAGGTCCGGCGTCGGTTGTGGTCGCTTCTTCCCTGATGTCAGTGCGACAGGGGTATAAAGGAACCAGCCGACGCCATTTTCTTCAGTCTTTCTTGCCGCGCGGTGCCCGAAGCAGAAGCAGTTCGCAAGTGCCGGTCGGCCAGCTCCTGAGATTATGAAAATTTGGAAACCGAAGTCTTCTTAAAAGCAAAGTACCCCGTTGGGGAAACTTTTCTTGCCTCAGTCCGATGTCAGGCAAAGTTAATAATTGTATTTCTTGTGGGAAGCAAATACCGCATAAGGATTTCCATTCCCTCTGTATACGTTGTTTAGGCCCAGACCACGACGTCTCGGTCTGTCGCTTTTGTGCTACATTCAACAAACGCAATATTAAGCGTCGGGCGGAGTTCGCCCAGCATTATTTTGGGAAAGCATTTAACTATACTATGTCGTTGGATACTGCGACTCCGGTTTTGTCTAAAAAAACGCAAAGACAAGGACCGACACATGAGGTCCGCGGCCTCTACCGACACCATGCCAAAGCCGACTTCACGTGGTCTGGTTCTCAGCGAGGCGCCTACGCAGCCCCTGACTACCGACGACACTTCTTTGACGGTGTCTCCTGTGCCCAAGGTCGCAGGCTCCTAGGCCCACACCCATACTACAGATACCAAAGCCACTCTTGGCATTGAATCTCAGAATGTGGACAGGTCCACCTCCACTCAAGGTGTCTTCCGACCTTCCTCTTCTTTCTCCATCAAGGCTTTCACAAAGTCTAAAGCAACCATGCACTCTGAGACCAGCTACACAGAGCCCATCTCCAGGCCCCATGCCCAAGAAACAGATGCTTAAAATGGCTGAGGTTTTAATTACTCTTATCAGAGGCTCTCAGCCCCCATCGGACAAAAGGCCCAGAGTGGAGGAAGATTCCCCCTCTCTCTGATCAGGGCTCCATTATTTCAGAGCATTCTGATGATCAGGAACATTCTTACTCCCCTTTTGAAGACTCTGATGCGGAGGAGTCCATCGCTTCGGTCTCCACCCCCCCCCCCCAAGAGGATTACTCATTTGGGGAAACTTTGCATACCTTAAGGGAACACTTCCACTGGGAAGGCCAAGATTATTCAGACTCCAAGAAAAGGCTCAGGGAATTTCTCTTGCTACCTCAGCACAGGCCTCTGGCTATACCTCCTGTCTTGGACATCCTAGATGATGTTTACTCGGAGGCTTGCCTTAACCCGGACTCTCTACCTCCAGCTCCAGTTAAGCCTGACAGGTACTACAGGGTTCCTGACTCACACCAATTTCTATACAAAAGCCATGCTGCTGACCTAGAAACCATCTCACAGGGCCCCAAGGGAGTTAAGGCCTCCATTGCTAAAAATCCATTACCTTCCGAGAGAGACTCCAGATCCTTGGAAAGGTGGGGGAAAAAGGTATATACGTCGGCTACCTTATCCATGAGGGCCTTAAACTGTCAGTTTCATATGCTAAAATACCAACAGTTTTTGTTATCACAATTGAAAAGTAAAATGTCACAACCTGAACAACCAGACTTGAAGGAGTTGTAGGATTTGATGCATAGTGCAGAACAAGTGGGTAAGCATACCTTACAATGTGGTTTTGATGCTCTAGAGGGATCCTGTAGAGCTGCTGTTACAGGCTCAGTCATACGTAGGCATGCCTGGCTCAAGGAACAAGCCTTGCCCGATCATGTTAAAGCTAAATTACTAGACGCCCTTCTTCAAAAGGATGTACTATTTGGTGCTAATGCTGAGGAGGTGTTAAGGAAAATGGAGGAAAAGGCTAAATCAATGCAAACTGTGAAAGAATTTCTACAGGTACAACCCCCACGTTTTAGTAGAAATTGGCCTTCCAAAAACTGGTCCTTTCCTGCCATGGACAGACCCCAAAGAGGCAGATACAGGCGCCCGAGGGGCAGAGGACAATCCCAAGGATCGTTTAGAGGCAGACAATGGCAAGCTCCTACACATAGAGGTGGTGAGGATAACTCGCAATCTTTCAGAAAGCAAATCCAATGACTTTCCCCTTCGCATGCCAACCAAGTCTCAAATGGCAGCCCCCTTAGGAGGATAGCTGGCATTATTTTCAAAAAATTGGCATATTGTCACAAAGGACAAATGGATCCTGGACATTACAAACAGAGGCTACAAATTCCATTTTCACTCCCATCCAAAAATGAGAGGCATGCCAAACCTGCCACACAATCAAAGGGCAAAGGCAAATTACAGATCTCATAAACATGAAAGCTATTCAAGAGGTACCTACGCACGAACAAGGTCAAGGTTTTTATTCCAGGCTATTTCTGGTGCCAAGGAAGGGAAAAGATTGGAGACCTATTTTGGATCTATCCATCCTAAACACATTTCTACTCGTACCAAAATTCAAGATGCTCACTCTACAGCAACTTCTTCCCATGCTGGGCAAGGAGTCTTGGCTGGTAACATTGGACCTCAAGGAGGCATACCTGCATGTCCCAATCAGACAAAATTGCAGAACGTACCTCAGGTTTCTTGCAGGTTCAACCCATTATCAATTCTCTGCATTGCCCTTTGGCTTATCTACTGCACCCAGAGTATTCACGAAATGCCTGGCATCAGTAATTGCCTACTGCAGACTTCAAGGGATACAAATATACCCCTATTTGGACGACTGCCTGATCCAAGCGGACAGCAAGCACATTCTTCTGAAACATCTGGCTTATGTAATAATGTTTTTGAACTCTCTGGGATACACAGTCAACAAAAAGAAATCAAGGCTAATACCCTCTCGGAAGATAAGTTTCCTGGGTGCCAATTTGGACACAAACACCCAGATGGCCTACCTCACGCCAGAGAAGCAGGGGCAACTAATTCAATACTTCAGAACACTAGCAAATTGCACCAGGCTGACTGCAAGGAAAATCCTGCAGGCTCTGGGATTCATGGCATCTTGCATCTTACTAATTCCATGTGCAAAGCTGCATATGAGGAAACTACATTGGTACCTGAAAAACATATGGTCTCAACACAGCCACAGTTTGGAAACAATAATACCACTAATTCCATGTCTGCAAAAGGAATTTCTGTGGTGGGCTCAAGCATGTCAAACAAACACAGGTCTTCCATTCAGCAAGCCTCAAGCAAATCAAGTCATCACAACAGACGCCTCGGACTACGCCTGGGGGGCGCACATGACAGATCGGTGCATTCAGGGCAAATGGTCCCAAAAAGAAAAGCTAGCAGTAATAAATGCTATTATAGCTTTCAAGGACCTTCTACAACCAGGTCAACTATTGATAAGAACAGACAACACCACAGTTATGTGGTACATAAACAGGGAGGAACGCATTCTTACCCCCCTATGCAGACTGGCCATGTCACTTTGGAACATGGCCATGGACTTACAAATGGAACTACAAGCACAGTACTTGCCAAGCAAGGAAAACACGCTGGCAGACAACCTAAGCAGAAATATGACAGATCCACACGAATGGAAATTGCATCCAAAAGTTTTTACAGAAATAATCCAAGAATGGGGAAGGCCAGACATAGATCTCTTTGCCTCCCATAAAAATCAAATGACAAAATTCTGCTCAAGGATCTTCCATCCAAAGGCCTGGAGAGTGGACGCTCTGTCTTTCAGTTGGATATCAATGACAGTTTATGCCTTCCCACCTCTTCCTCTGCTGCCCAAAGTTCTATTGAAAACCAGAGCAGACAGACCAAAGATGATTTTCATTGCTCCGGACTGGCCAAGGCAACACTGGTACCCACTCCTGAGGAGCCTGTCGCATTCGCCACCATGGACCCTGCGTCTAATGTCTCTTCTTCTGACTCAGCACAGCTTCAAAACTCTTCACAGCCAGCTAATAACACTCAATCTAGCCGCATGGAAGATTCCTTAGCATCACAACAGGCCCTACTCTCCAAGGAGGTGCAGGATGTCATTTTGGAGGCCAGAAGGCCATCAACTAGAAAAGCTTATTCCGCAAAATGGAAAACGTTTTTGTGTCTGGAATGAGAAAAAGGGCCAGGATCCTGGAAAACTGAATTTACCTCAAATACTACAATATTTGGCTGAACTGCTAAGCAGTGGACTTTCTTTCTCCTCCATCAAAATCCATGTCTCAGCCATTTCTGCAGAATACAACACTGATCCACCTTTATTCTCTCACCCTTTCTTAAGACAGTTCCTCAGAGGGGCTAAGAATTTAAGACCTCCAAGGAAACAACCAATACCTGCTTGGGATCTTAATTTCATTCTGGAAAAACTGACCTTGCCTCCCTTTGAGCCAGCTGCCTCATCAGATTTGCAATATTTGTCCTGGAAAACAGCTTTCCTTCTGGCTATCACCTCAGCTTGTAGAGTTTCAGAACTACAGGCTGTCATGGCTGTCCAGCCTTTTATCATCTTCCATCAGGACAGAGTTTCCTTACGAACCAACCCGTCCTTTATGCCTAAAGTGGTATCCAGGGTAGCTTTAAATCAGGCCATACATTTACCTTCTTTTTATCCTAATCTTCAAAACAAAGGGGAGAGATTACTACATTCCTTGGACATCCACAGACAACTGCGTTATTATTTGGACAGAACAAAGCCTTTCAGAAAATCACAACAGCTCTTTGTGGCCTATGCGGTAGGAGCTCAAGGAAAGCCAATTTCCAAACAGACAATCTCAAAATGGATAGCCCACTGCATACGTTTTTGCTATTCCTTTCATGGCAAAACTGTACCTACAGGCATTAGAACTCATTCCACCAGGGCCACAGCCACCTCTGCAGCCTTCCTCAGAGGAGTTCCTACCAAGGATATTTTGGAAGCAGCCACTTGGAGTTCTGTGCATACCTTCTCCAAGCACTACAACCTACCATTATACTCCAAATCTAGAGCAGGCTTTGCCACTGCAGTCTTGCAGGGCATTTTGGCTCCTCCTAGTTCCACCTAGTGCCTACCACCCCTTTCTTAGCTTTGGGATTCTACCCATCTGTTATGACTGCAGCTGTATGCACGATGAACACAGTACAGTTTTGTACCTACCATAAATGTAGATGTTCGAGTGCTAATACAGCTGCAGTCCAGGTTTCCCTCCCTCCTTCCCCTCTTGGGACAGGCCTATAGGCTAACACATCCTCATACAACCTGATTGGGGTATTCATTTATGATGTATTTGCTTGCAACTACTGTATATTGATTATATTGCACTGCATTATTACACAAATTTATGTATTGCCTTCCTTCGGGGGGGCACCTGACATCTGGGGCAAGAAAAACTGAAGAAAATGGCGTCGGCTGGTTCCTTTATACCCCTGTCGCACTGACGTCAGGGAAGAAGCGACCACAACCGACGCCGGACCTGGATTTTGGAATTCGGCCGACCGCGGACCCGCCTGACCGCAGGAGAACCCATCTGTTATGACTGCAGCTGTATTAGCACTCAAACATCTACATTTATGGTAGGTACAAAACTGTACTTTTGTAGTCGTCTGCGAACCTGGTCAGCCATAGTCCTCCTGTGCTTGCCTGTACCTCTGAGAAGTATATGCCGAATCGGAGGGGTCCTAGGACTGAGTCCTGGGGAACGCCACTTGTAACCGGTGTAGAGTCGGACCTAGCTCCCGCAACTCTCACCATGTGGGTTCTGTCCGTGTGCCATTTGGCAACCCATCTTGTGACATAGGGGTTTATGTTCAGGCTGGTGAGCTTGTCTGTAATACTGGAATGGGGAATTATTTACACATCCCCCTTCCCACTCATCCAGAAGGTTCTGCTGAAAATTCAGCAGGAGCAAACAGTAATCTTGCTGGTGACCTCCTTTTTGCAAGACAGCATTGGTTCTCCTCTTCTCCTACATTTAGCCAAGGGCAGTCACCACAAGTTACCCCACAGGATGGACCTACTGACACAGGAAAAGGCAAATGTTCATCGTGCATACAGCTGCAGTCATAACAGATGGGTTATCCTGCCGTCAGGCGGGTCCTCGGTCGGCCGAATTCCAGTGTCGAGGTCCGGCGTCGGTTGTCGTCGCTTCCTCCCTGACGTCAGTGCGGCAGGGGTATAAAAGAGGCAGCCAGCTCCTGAGATTTACGAAAATATTTCAGCCGAAGTCTTCTTGAAAGTTAAGAACCCCGTTGGGGAAACTTTTCTTGCCTCAGACCGATGTCAAACAAAGTTAATAATTGCATTTCGTGTGGGAAGCAAATACCGCATAAGTATTTCCATTCTTACTGTATACCTTGCTTAGGCCCAGACCATGACGTCTCGGCCTGCTGTTTTTGTGCTAGATTCAACAAACGCAATATTAAGCGTCGGGTGGAGTTCGCCCTTCACTTTTTTGGCAAAAAATTTAGTTATATTATGTCGTCGGATACTCCGACTCCAGTTTTGAGCAAAAAACGCGAAGATAAGGACCGACATACGAGGTCCGCACCACCTACTGATACCACGCTAAGGCCGACTACCGGTTCTCCGGTACTCAGCTAGGTGCCTACGCAGCCCCTGAGTACCGATGACAATGCATTACCGGTGTCTTCAGTACCCAAGGTCGCAGGCTCCTCGGCCCCCATTCTTACTACAGATACCGACGCCACTCCTGGCATGGAAACTCAGAATTTAGACAGGCCTGCCATTTCTCAAGGGGTCTTCAGGCCTTCCTCCTTCTCTATTAAAGCCTTCACTAAATCTAAAACAGCCAAGAAAACCAAAAAACAGGTTCCTCAGACACCCTGTCAAGGCACCATGCCTGAAAAACAGATGCTTAAAATGGCTGAGAATTTGATTACTCTTATCAGGGGTTCTCAACCCCTCTCTGACAAAAGGCCCAGATTAGAGGAAGACTACCCTTCCTCAGATCAAGCTTCTATTACCTCAGAACTATCTGAGGACCAGGATTGTGCCTATTCTCCATTCGAAGACTCTGATGCAGAGGAGTCTATTCCCTCGGACCCCCCCCCCCCCCCGAGGACTTCTCTTTTGGGGAAACCCTGCATACATTGAGGGAACACTTTCACTGGGAAGGCCAAGATTACTCAGATTCCAAGAAAAGACTCAGGGAATTCTTCTGCTCCCCCAGCATAGGCCTCTGGCTATCCCTCCTGTTTTAGATATATTGGATGATGTGTACACAGAAGCCAGCCTTAATCCTGATTCTTTGCCTCCAGCTCCTGTTAAACCAGACAGGTATTACCGGGTTCCTGATTCTCACCAGTTCCTATATAAAAGCCATACTGCTGACCCAGAAACTATTTCACAGGGTCCCAAGGGAATTAAGGCCTCTACTGCTAAAAACCCATTACCTTCAGAGAGAGATTCCAGATCTTTAGAAAGGTGGGGGAAAAAGGTGTATACCTCAGCCACTTTAACCATGAGGGCATTAAAACTGTCAGTTCCATATGTTAAAGTATCAACAGTTTTTGATATCTCAGCTGAAAAGCAAGATGACACAACCAGAGCAACCAGATTTAAAAGAGTTGCAGGATTTGTTGCATGGTGCAGAGCAAGTGGGTAAACATACCTTGCAGTGTGGTTTTGATGCTTTAGAGGCCTCATGTAGAGCTGCTGTTACGGGGTCTGTTATACGCAGGCATGCTTGGCTCAAAGAACAAACCTTACCAGATCATGTCAAAGCTAAATTATTAGATGCACCTCTTCAAAAAGATGTATTGTTTGGTGTTAAAGCAGAGGAGGTGCTAAAGAAAATGGAGGAAAAAGCGAAATCAATGCAAACAGTGAAAGATTTCCTGCAGGTACAGCCTCCACGTTTCAGCAGAAACTGGCCTTCAGAAAATTGGTCCTTTCCAGCTACGGACAGACCTCAAAGGAGCAGATACAGGCGTCCAAGGGGTAAAAGGCAACCTCAAGGATCTTTCAGAGCCAGACAGTGGCAAGCACCTACCCCAAGAGGTGGAGAAGATAGATCACAGTCTTTTAGAAAACAGGCACAATGACTTCCCCCTACACCTGCCAAGCAAAGCTTTAATGGCAGCACCTTTGGGCGGAAAACTGACATTATTCTCAAAAAATTGGCATATTGTTACAAAAGACAAATGGATTCTGGACATTATAGACAGAGGCTACAGGTTCCACTTTCACACCCTTCCAAAAATGAGAGGCATGCCAAACCTGCCACAAAATCAAAGGGCAGAGGCACAAAAACAAATTTCAGCTCTCATGGACATGAAAGCAATTCAAGAGGTACCTGCAAACGAACAAGGTCAAGGGTTTTATTCCAGACTATAACTGGTACCAAGGAAAGACAAAGATTGGAGACCTATCTTAGACCTATCCATCCTAAACGCATATCTACAGGTGCCAAAATTCAAGATGCTCACATTACAGCAGCTTCTTCCCATGCTGGGCAAGGAGTCTTGGCTGGTAACATTGGACCTCAAGGAGGCATACCTGCATGTCCCTATCAGAGAAGATTGCAGAAGATACCTCAGATTTCTTGCAGGTTCAACCCATTACCAATTCTCTGCATTGCCCTTTGGCTTATCTACTGCACCCAGAGTGTTTACGAAATGCCTGGCATCAGTAATCGCCTTCTGCAAACTACAAGGGATACAAATCTACCCATATCTGGACGACTGCCTGATCCAAGCGGACAGCAAGGACATACTACTGCAGCACCTGGCATTTGTAATAAAACTGTTGAACTTCGTGGGATACACAGTCAACAAAAAGAAATCAAAACTAATACCCTCTCAACAAATAATTTTCCTGGGTGCCAGCTTGGATACAACCACCCAGATGGCCTACCTCACGCCAGACAAGCAAGGGCAACTGTCTCAATACTTCAGAAAAATGGCAACTTACACCAGGCTAACTGCAAGGAAAGTCCTGCAGGCTCTGGGATTCATGGCATCTTGCATCCTACTAATCCCAAGTGCAAAGCTGCATATGAGGAAACTTCAATGGTACCTAAAAACTTATGGTCTCAACACAGCCACAGCTTGGAAGCAATTATACCACTCATTCCATGCCTTCAAAAGGAATTTATGTGGTGGGCTCAAGCTTGCCAAAGAAACACAGGTCTTCCTTTCTGTGTACCTCAAGCAACTCAAATCATTACAACAGACGCCTCAGACTACGCCTGGGGAGCACACATGACAGATCAGTGCATTCAGGGAAAGTGGGCACGAAAAGAGAAGCTCCTTCACATCAACCAAAAGGAAATGCTAGCTGTGCAAAAGACTATTATGACCTTCAAAGACCTACTGCATCCACGCCAGCTATTGATAAGGACAGACAACACCACAGTGATGTGGTACATAAACAGGGGGGAACTCATTCATACCCCCTGTGCAGGCAAGCCATGACCCTATGGAACACAGCGCTGGAATTGAAAATTCAACTACAGGCACAATTCCTGCCAGGGAAGAAAACACTCTGGCAGACAACCTAAGCAGAAATATGACAGATCCACACGAATGGAAGTTGCATCCTCAAATTTTCACAAAGATAACTCAGACATGGGGACAGCCAGACATAGATCCCTTTGCCACCCACAGAAATTGCCAGGTGAAAAAATTTTGTTCAAGGACCTATCATCCACAGGCCTGGAAAGTGGACGCACTTTCCTTCAATTGGACAACATTGACAGTCTATGCCTTCCCGCCTCTTCTTCTTCTGCTGCCCAAAGTTCTATTAAAAGCCAGAGCAGAGAGGCCGAAAATGATTCTCATTGCTTCAGACTGGCCAAGGCAACGCTGGTATCCGCTGCTGAAGAGCCTGACACATTCCCCACCATGGATCCTACCTCTAGTCCCTCTTCTGTTGTCCCAGCACAACTACAAAACTCTTCACAGCCATCTCAAAACTCTACATCTAGCTGCATGGAGAATTCCTTGATTTCCCAACAGTTTCACCTCTCCAAGGAGGTGCAGGATGTCATCTTGGAGGCCAGAAGACCTTCTACTAGAAAGGCCTACTCCACCAAATGGAAACGATTTTGTGCCTGGAATCAAAAGAAAGGACAGAATCCTTGGGCAGTAAATATACCTCAAATTTTACAGTACCTAGCTGAGATACTAAACAATGGACTTTCCTTCTCCATCAAGATCCACGCTTCAGCCATTTCTGCACAATACAACACAGATCCTCCTTTATTCTCTCATCCTCTCTTAAGGCAGTTCCTCAGAGGGGCAAAGAATATAAAACCCCCAAGGAAACTACCAGTCCCTGCTTGGGACCTCAACTTCGTATTGGAAGAGCTGACCCTTCCTCCCTTCGAGCCAGCTTCTTCACAGAGTTGCAGTACTTGTCATGGAAAACAGCCTTTCTTCTGGCTATCACCTCAGCTTGCAGGGTTTCGGAGCTACAGGCCCTCATGGCTGTGCAACCGTTCATAATTTTCCATCAGGACAGAGTTTCCTTACGAACCAACCCTACCTTTATGCCAAAGGTAGTATCTAGTGTAGCTTTGAATCAGACTATCCACTCACCTACCTTTTATCCTAATCCACAAAACAAAGGGGAAAGACTACATCATTACTTGGACATTCACATACAACTTTGTTATTATTTGGACAGGACAAAGCCATTCAGGAAATCTGAGCAACTCTTTGTGTCCTATGCTGCAGGTGCTCAAGGAAAGGCTATTTCCAAACAGACAATTTCAAAATGGATAGCCCACTGCATACGCTTTTGTTACTCATTTCATGGAAAATCTGTGCCTGCATGCATCAGATCCTACTCCACCAGAACCACAGTTACCTCTGCAGCCTTCCTCAGGGGGGTCCCTACCAAGGATATTTTGGAAGCAGCCACCTGGAGTTCAGTGCACACTTTCTCCAAGCACGTTCACCTCCCACTATACTCTAAATCTAGAGCGGGCTTTGCCACAGCAGTCCTGCAGGGCATCCTAGCCCCTCCTAGTTCCACTTGGTGCCTACAACCCTTACGTAGCTTTGGGATTCTACACATCTGTTATGACTGCAGCTGTATGTACGATGAACGTAGTACAGTTTTGTACCTACCATAAATGTAGATGTTCGAGTGCTCATACAGCTGCAGTCCAGGTTTCCCACCCTTCAACCCCTCTTAGGACAGGCCTTATGACAAACCCTTTTCATATAACCTTTTGGGGTATTCTTTTATGGTGTATTTGCTTGCAACTACTGTTTTTGATTTATCAACATTGCATTTTTGCATAACATTGTTTGCCTTCCTTCTGGGGGCACCTGACATGTGCAAGAAAAACTGAAGGAAATGGTGTCGGCTGCCTCTTTTATACCCCTGCCGCAGTGACATCAGGGAGTAAGCGACGACAACCGACGCCGGACCTAGACTTTGGAATTCGGCCGACCGAGGACCTGCCTGACGGCAGGATAACCCTTCTGATGTTCATCGTGCATACAGCTGCAGTCATAACAGATGGGTTCTCCTGCCGTCAGGTTGGTCCTCGGTCAGCCGAATTCCAAAGTCTAGGTCCGGCGTCAGTTGTCGTCACTTCTTCCCTGACGTCAGTGCCCAGGGTATAAATAACCAGCCGACGCCACTTTCTTCAGTCTTTCTTGCCGCGCGGTGCCCGAAGCAGAAGCAGTTCGCAAGTGCCGGTCGGCCAGCTCCTGAAATTACGAAAATTTTGCAACCGAAGTCTTCTTGAAAGCTAAGTACCCCATTGGGGAAACTTTTCTTGCCTCAGACCGATGTCAAGACAAAGTTAATAATTGTATTTCATGTGGGAAGCAAATACCGCATAAGGATTTCCATTCCCTCTGTATTCCTTGTTTAGGCCCAGACCACGATGTCTCGGTCTGTCGCTTTTGTGCTACATTCAACAAATGCACCATTAAGCATCGGGTGGAGTTCGCCCAGCATTATTTTGGCAAAAAAATTAAACTATATTATGTCGGATACTCCAACTCCAGTTTTGTCTAAAAAAACGCAAGGATAAGGACAGACGCACGAGGTCCGCGGCCTCTACCGACACCACGCCAAAGCCGACTACTGTGGTCCGGTTCTCAGCGAGGCGCCTATGCAGCCCCTGACTACCGACGACACTACATTGGCAGTGTCTCCTGTGCCCAAGGTCGCAGGCTCCTCAGCCCACACCCCGACTACAGATACCAAAGCCACTCTTGGCGGTGAATCTCAAAATGTGGACAGGTCTACCTCCTCTCAAGGTGTCTTCAGACCATCCTCTTCTTTTTCCATCAAGGCTTACACTAAGTCTAAAGCAGCCATGCATTCTAAGAAACAAGCTACACAGGGCCCATCTCCAGGCCCCATGCCTAAAAAACAGATGCTTAAGATGGCTGAGGATCTAATTACTCTTATCAGGGGTTCTCAACACCCCCGGACAAAAGGCTCAGAGGTGGAGGAAGAATCCCCCTCCTCTGATCAGGGCTCCATTATATCGGAGCACTCTGATGAACAGGAACATTCTTACTCCCCTTTTGGAGACTCTGATGCAGAGGAGTCCATTCCCTCTGTATCCCCCCCAGAGGATTACTCATTTGGGGAAACTTTGCATACCTTAAGGGAGCACTTCCACTGGGAAGGCCAAGATTATTCAGATTCCAAGAAAAGGCTTAGGGACTTCCTCTTGCTACCTCAGCACAGGCCTCTAGCTATACCTCCTGTCTTGGACATATTAGATGATGTGTACTTGGAGGCCTGCCTTAACCCGGAATGTTAAGTTGTCAATCTCGCCTTCATTCTTGCTTGATGGGTTCAGAGCCGATCCTCGGCTCCGACTCGGCACTTGCTTTAGCTCGAGAACTCCTTTTACCAGCTCGAGGCAGCCCCATATCCCATGATGCAAGGCAGTAAGTACCCAGATCTCGTTTGCCGCTTCGCTTGGGAGGTCTTCTCTTTACCAGCTCCTGGTAAGTAGTTCACATTTGTGATATTTCAAGCCCCTTTTAGTTTAAAACTAATTTTTTGATAGTTTAAATTTATTTCTACCCTTTTTCTGACAGAAATCCCTGTCTCTTTTAATTTTTTGTTAGTCATTTTTCCCTATCCCATCCCCCTGTTAGGTGTGTGTGTTGGTGTTTTTATAAAATACCTCTTGGTATTTTGTTTAATTTAATTTTGACTGGTGTGTGTGTGTGTGTTGTGTTTGCACCATGTCAAAGGAGAGGGTTTCAGGTTTAAGAAGTGTGACTCGTGCTGTCAGAAGATGTCTCTGACAGGCGGTCACACTTCTTGCCTGTATTGTTTGGGCCCTCTTCACCTGCAGGACTCCTGTGCTATTTGTCACTCCTTCAGCCAGAGAGTCCTGCAGGAGACGTAACAAGTTGATTCTCAGGGGTCTTCTTAAGCCGAGGGCTCTCCGGCTAAGTTCCACAAAATCAACTAAAACTGCCAAGGCCCAGGCTTCTGTTTCTAAGCCTGCGGCCTCGGCTCCGACTTCGTATTGAGTCGAGATCGGCTCGGCTGGAGCCGATTCTGGATCCAAGCTTTCGGCGCCGATGGCTATCGGTGCGAATCTGTTTTGACCGCCGATGTCGGCTCCGATCGGCTCCGACACCCATGTGGCACAGGCATCGGTGTCGGCTCCGATCGGCTCCGACACCGTTACTTTGGTGGCTGTATCGGCTCGCCCTGGAGCCCATACATCGAGACCTTCTGTCGGCTCCGGCAAGTCGGTCCCGACAGGATCTGTAGTATCGGCTCCGATGGCCCATTCCAGGAAGAGGTCGAGGTCTCCTTCCTTGGAGCCGATACTTCGGCTCGGCCGCCTCTTCTATCGAACGGAGCCATCGGAGCCGATCTTCAAGGTGATCCAGGTTGGCACATCATGACCTAGAGAGTGCTCAGTAGATTACTCAAGTCACAGGTACTGGCCCAAATGCTACACAGTCCGCCTCAGCAGGCGACTGTTGGTCCACACCCGTTACAGTTCCTCCTTCAACTCTACCCCAGAGCTTGGGTTGGAGTCTTCGGGCATGGTTACTGCTACGGCTGGAGGGCGGATACCCCCTTCTGTTCCTTCAGCCCCTACTCTTATCTCCTCTTCCTTAGAGGATTCGGTGGTCGGGCTTCCATGGTCTCCTCCGAGGGTGAGTGGCATCGGACCCTTGTCCGAGCCGCTCTTCCCCTTGGAGCCTCGGCCTGGTGAGCTCGGCTCCGACATCTGCCTCGGAGACTTCCCTTCGGTGGTCCCTGGAGTTCCTAGCTCTTGGCGGGTTCTCTCGGACCTGCCTGGGAGGAGCATTGAGGTGATGAAGAGTGTACTGGCCACTGGTATCAGTCAGCAGTCTATTCCGTAGCTCCTCCTCTATGGTACCTGTTGACATCTCTGCCACTTCTCTTGCTACAGGACCCAGAGATCCTCCGCCTCAGGTTTCCCCATTGGGAATTTCCCCTCTTCGAGGATTCTCCTGATGTTTGGGAGATCCTCCTAGGAAGAGGACTTGTAAGAGGAAGCATGTAGACTCCCGGAGTCTGTCACCGGATACTGACTTTGATGAGTCAGAGGGATCCCTAGATCCCCCTCTGTGGATGTCTCCTTCTCAGACATCCTAGAACTTCTGAAACACCGGGGAAACTGGCCCACCAACAATCCCTCTGAGGGTGAGTCAGTATACCTAGAGGCGTTTGGATCTCGGCCCTCCACCTCCTGGGTGTCTCCGCCTTCGACCCCTTATGCAGGTTATTGCCGAAGGCGAGGACAGCTCCTGACTCTGTAGAGCCAGTCCCTAGGAGGCCTTCTAAATTTATCACTGGCCCTAGTGACAAACAATTCCTTACCAAAGGTGTCCCGCTGATGCCATGGTGGTGGCTGCGGCCACCAAAAGGAACTTGCAGATCCTTCCGTGCCGTCCATCCTCCTAATAAGGACTCTAGGACCATGGATAGATGCAGCGGATGTTTTCCTCAGCGACCTTTGCTATCGTTCGCTGAATTATCTTTGTCACTTCACCAGACTCCAGAGAGATATCCTGAAGGAGCTGGGAGAAGTAGTTCAGGATCCTACAGCTGCAGGGGCTCAAGAAAAGATTGCTTCGCAGCTAGGAACCCTCAATTCCATTGCTAACTCCTCCATGCGGCTAATATCTTATGCTGGATGGAGCGAGTAGAGCCGCAGGCACAGGTGTGGCTCTTAGGCGCCAAGCCTGGATGCGGCTATGTGATTTTGCGGATCCCTTTAAGGCGTCCTTCACAAATTCTCCCTTTGATGGGTCAGCTTTGTTTGGCCCTCAGGTGAAGAGACCTTGACCAGGTGTGAGCAGGACGGCAAGACTCTTTCTGCTGTTGAGTCCGTTTTCCACCCCTTCTAGGCCTTATCCCAAAGGACAGAAGGGTGGGAAGATGTGGTTCCGTAAATCCCAAGGAGTCACGCCCGGATTCACGTGGTCAGTTTACCCCTAGAGGCAGAGGGGTAACAACAACAGACGCCGCTCTAGAGGCAGAGGGGTCCGAAGAACCAGGGAAACAGGGAGCCTCTCTCTGATAAGCCCTTTCAGCATCCCTGAGGTGTTGCCCGGCTGTCCCTCCTTGGAGGCAGTCGGGAAGATTATCACTGTACCCAGAAGCCTGGCATTCCCTCACTCAAGACAGATGGGTACAGTCGATCATATCCAAGGGTTACATAATTCCTTTCGAGGAAAGTCCCTTCCCCTCAAGTTCCCTTCCAGATGTACCACCGGTCTAAGGAGATTGCAGAGTTAGAAATCGCAAAACTACTGCAAAAAGAGCCATTCAGCCAGTTACAATAGACCATTCAGAGCCGGAATCTACTCAAGGTTCTTTTGGTCCCCAAAAGGGAGACTGGAGACCAATATTGGATCTCAGCAGACTCAACAAGTCTGTCAGGAAGACAAGATTCGAATGGTCACTCTTCAGTCAATTCTGCCCTTCTTACAGAAGGACAACTGGATGTGCTCAATAGATCTTCAGGATCGTACTATCACATCAAAATTCACAGGCGCTCAGGAGATTTCTCCGCTCGGCTGGGGTCCAGTCACTTCCAGTTCAGACCCCTGCCCTTTGGTCTCACTACAGCCCCCAGAGTGTTCACCAAATGCATGGCAGTGGTCACGGCTCACCTGAGACGTCAAGGATTCCAGGTGTTTCCGTATCTCGACGACTGGCTCCTGTCAGCCACCACCTGGCATCAGCTTATACAAGCCAGGGATTACACAATAGACCTTTGTTCTCATTTGGGCATCTCAGTCAACTTCGAAAAGTCATCCTTATCGCCCTGCCAGTCTATTACCTTCATAGGCGCAAACTTAAACACTGTTCGGATGTCAGCTACCCTTACAGAACAAAGAGTTTCAGACATTCAGACTCATGTCAGGATCATTCTGGCCAGCAAGAAAGTTCAGGCCAGAATGGTTCTAAAGGTATTAGGTCTCATGGCTGCGGCCATTACTCTTCTTCCCCTGGCTCGATTCTACATGCGCCTCCTTCAGTGGATGCTGTTCACACAGTGGTCATACCAGCAACTCCCAATGCATCACCAGATTCTGGTGACACAAACATGCAAAGAACATCTTGCTTGGTGGATCACATCGTCTCAGGTTCACCAAGGCAGGTGCTTTGTACCTCCGTCCCCGATAGCCACTGTCACCACGGATGCCTCCCTGATCGGGTGGGGGGGTCATTATCAGGGCAGGATGGTTCATGGGATGTGGCAACCGTTCGAATACCATCTGCACATAAATGTCCTGGAGATGAGAGCAGTGCTTTTAACGTTGCAAGCCCTCAACGACTTTCTTCCCGTAGGGACAATTGCAGTCCACACAGACAACATGTCTGTAGTTTGGTATATCAACAAACAGGGCGGAACCAAGTCCTACCCCTTGTGTCGAGAAGCGCTCAGACTATGGCAGTGGGCGATCTCCTCTCATCGGTTTCTGGTAGCAACGCATATCCCTGGGAAAACCAACATTATAGCGGACAGATTGAGCAGAGCTATTCTCATGCCTCACGAGTGGTCTCTCAAGCAATCCATAGTGGAAGAGATTTTTCTGGAATGGGGTCGTCCATGTTGCGATCTTTTTGCTACTCCCCAAAACAGCAAATGTCCAGACTTCTTCAGCCTCTTCCCTCTATCAGGCCATCCCCAGAGACGCTCTGACCCAGGATTGGCCCCAGGGACTTCTTTATGCCTTCCCTCCATTTCCTCTGATCCCTCAGGTGATCCAGAAAGCTACCGTTTGAGAGCCAAATTGATTCTCATTGCCCCTTACTGGCCTCGACAAGTTTGGTTCCCGTTCCTCCATCATCACCTTTTGGTGCAGCCGTGGCATCTGGACCCAGTGCCAGATCTACTGATTCACCAATCCGGTCAGCTGCACCGGTCAATCCCTTCTCTCAACCTCACAGCATGGTTGCTCCACTTCCTTCCTTAGCCAGGCTTCCTTTGATCTCTAACCCAGTTAGAGATATCATAGTAACTTCACTAAAATCCTCTACCAGGAGGATTTACACAAGCAAATGGAACGTTTCTCTTATTGGGCTAAGGCCCAAAATATTGATCCTTTTACTGCCCTGTTCAGGCAGTTTTGGACTTCTTAGCAGAGATTTTTCATGCAGGCTCCTCTTCTTCCACAGTCAGAGTTCAGTTGGCTGCTATTTCTAATTTTCATGTCGGGATAGCAGATCATAATATTATGTCCCATAGGCTCTGCAGGGCCTTCTTGAAAGGAATTTTCCTACTAAAGCCTCCAATCAGGAATCCTCCTCCTCAGTGGGATCTAAATTTAGTGCTGACATCCTTGATTCTTCCCCTTCGAGCCAGCTGTTTCTTGTTCCTGAAATATCTTTCTTGGAAAACTTTATTCCTAGTGGCTATTACATCTGCCAGGAGGGTGTCTGAACTTCATGCTCTTTGGTTCGACTCCCTATTTGATTTTCACAAAGACAGAGTATCTTTGAGAACTAATCCATCTTTTTACCTAAGGTCGCTTCAAAAAACAATCTGAATCAATCCATTGATCTCCTGTATTTTTCCTAGCTATTCAGATAGAGCTGAACAAAAGCTACATTCTCTTGACGTCCACCGTCAGCTTAGATATTATTTGGACAGAACAAAAAAATTTAGGAAATCTGATCAACTTTTTGTTTCCTATGCGGATAATAAAAAGGCCTTCCTGTTTCTAAAGTGACCTTGTCCAGATGGCTTTCTTCGGTCATCACTGAAATTTATACGATCAGGGGTAAACAGCTGTGCTCAAAACCTAAAGCACATTCAACTAGGAGTTTAGCTACTTCTACAGCTTTTCAAGCTAGACTGCCTTTGGACACTATTTGTGCAGCGCCACTTGGGCCACTCCTCACACTTTTGTTTCCCATTACAAATTGGACTTGGCCTCCAGGGACAGAGCCAGTTTTGGCTCTACAGTCCTCAAGAGTTTGTTCCATTGAGCCACCCAGGATAGAGGTGCTAGGGACGGTCCCATCAAGCAAGAATGAAGGCGAGATTGACAACTTAACATTAAGAAGTTATGTACCTACCATAACGTTCCATGTTAGTTGTCTTCTCGCCTTCTTTCTTGTGACCCTCCCTCCTTCCCCCTGGCCTGGACAGACCTTGTATAAGAAACTATTATGCTAAAGACCATTCTGACCTGGTCCTTTTTCCATCTGTAAGTTTCTTCTTCCTTTGGGAAGTATTTTATGCTTGGTGTTATTGCCCTTTGTCAACAAACGAGATCTGGGTACTTACTGCCTTGCATCATGGGATATGGGGCTGCCTCGAGCTGGTAAAAGGAGTTCTCGAGCTAAAGCAAGTGCCGAGTCGGAGCCGAGGATCGGCTCCGAACCCATCAAGCAAGAAAGAAGGCGAGAGAAGACAACTAACATGGAACGTTATGGTAGGTACATAACTTCTTATTCTCTACCTCCAGCTCCAGTCAAGCCTGACAGGTACTACAGGGTTCCTGACTCACACCAATTTCTATACAAAAGCCATGCTGCTGACCCAGAAACTATCTCGCAGGGCCCCAAGGGAATTAAGGCCTCCACTGCTAAAAATACAATCTGAAGTAGGAGAATTCATTTGTCAGCAACCTGTGGGTATGGATCCGATATCGGATCCGAACCGGCATGGTTTATCCAGCTATGGATCTGAGCTCTTAGCTCCTCCCCTCACCCATAATGCCCTGCTCTCCCTACATGACCACAGATCTAGTTTGCCGCGCATGGTGACAGCTGGATTTTCTTGAGCTCCTGAGCTAAGTGATATTTTTCTTGTTAAAAATAGATTTTGATAGTTTAAATTTAAAAACTGTGTGAAAGTTTTAAGTTCCCTATATAATTTATCTTTTTTTGGGTTTAATTTAACTTTTGTACCCTCCCCTCGCTGGTGCGTAGTAGTGAGTGTGAGTTGTCTTTGGGGCCTTGCGTGAGTGTGTAGTTTTTCAGTACTTCACTTTTTTTTTTGTAGTTTAAAAAAAAAAAGTATGTCTGAGGCCCCAAAGCCAATTTTCTCTAAATGCTCCGAATGTGGCCATAAGCTTTCCCCTGCTGATGGCCACACTCGGTGCATTCGATGCCTTGGGGTTGAACACCTCACTTCTGGGTGTTCAATCTGTGCAGGGTTCAACCCCAGGGCATTGAAGGAGCGGAGGTCGAAGCTGGTCTTGGCGGGTCTTTTACCCCCGGACTCGGCTTCGGCCTCCGCCCCGTTGGTAGTGACTGCTTCGGCGGCTACTGCCTTGCCTGCTCCCCCTCCTCCTCCCAGGATTCAAACTCCCTCTACGGGTTCGGAGGAGAGGGAAGCCAGGAAGAAGGACTGGAGAGAGAAGCACCATAAGCGGCGGGCCGAGACCTCCGTCTCGGGCCCGCCCAGCTGGCTTCTCCGGCCTCCCTCTCTGGCTCTCCTCCTCGGCTCCGGTCCCCATGTTTTTCACCGGGGCCTGAGGAGGAGGAGACCCGACCTCCTTCGAGGCTATCTTGGCGGCCAACCCCAAGAGGTGGAGAAGATAGATCACAGTCTTTTAGAAAACAGACACAATGACTTCCCCCTACACCTGCCAAGCAAAGCTTTAATGGCAGCACCTTTGGGCGGAAAACTGACATTATTCTCAAAAAATTGGCATATTGTTACAAAAGACAAATGGATTCTGGACATTATAGACAGAGGCTATAGGTTCCACTTTCACACCCTTCCAAAAATGAGAGGCATGCCAAACCTGCCACAAAATCTAAGGGCAGAGGCACAAAAACAAATTTCAGCTCTCATGGACATGAAAGCAATTCAAGAGGTACCTGCAAAAGAACAAGGTCAAAGGTTTTATTCCAGACTATTCCTGGTACCAAGGAAAGACAAAGATTGGAGACCTGTCTTAGACCTATCCATCCTAAACACATATCTACAGGTGCCAAAATTCAAGATGCTCACATTACAGCAGCTTCTTCCCATGCTGGGCAAGGAGTCTTGGCTGGTAACATTGGACCTCAAGGAGGCATACCTGCATGTCCCAATCAGACAAAATTGCAGAAGATACCTCCGATTTCTTGCAGGTTCAACCCATTATCAATTCTATGCATTGCCCTTTGGCTTATCTACTGCGCCCAGAGTATTCACGAAATGCCTGGCATCAGTAATTGCCTACTGCAGACTTCAAGGGATACAAATATACCCCTATTTGGACGACTGCATGATCCAAGCGGACAGCAAGCACATTCTTCTGAAACATCTGGCTTATGTAATAATGTTGTTGAATTCTCTGAGATACACAGTCAACAAAAAGAAATCAAGGCTAATACCCTCTCGGAAAATAATTTTCCTGGGTGCCAACTTGGACACAAACACCCAGATGGCCTACCTCACGCCAGAGAAGCAGCGGCAACTAACTCAATACTTCAGAACACTAGCAAATTGCACCAGGCTGACTGCAAGGAAAATCCTGCAGGCTCTGGGATTCATGGCATCTTGCATCTTACTAATCCCATGTGCAAAGCTGCATATGAGGAATCTTCAGTGGTACCTGAAAAACCTATGGTCTCAACACAGCCACAGTCTGGAAACAATAATACCACTAATTCCATGTCTTCAAACGGAATTTCTGTGGTGGGCTCAAGCATGCCAAACAAACACAGGTCTCCCATTCAGCAAGCCTCAAGCAAATCAAGTCATCACAACAGACGCCTTGGACTACGCCTGGGGGGCACACATGACAGATCGGTGCATTCAGGGCAAATGGTCCCAAAAAGAAAAGCACCTACACATCAATCAAAAGGAAATGCTAGCAGTAATAAATGCTATTCTAGCTTTCAAAGACCTCCTGCAACCAGGTTAACTATTGATAAGGACGGACAACACCACAGTAATGTGGCACATAAACAGGGTGGAACCCATTCATACCCCCAATGCAGACTGGCCATGTCACTTTGGAACATGGCCCTGGACTTACAAATCGAACTATAAGCACAGTACTTGTCAGGCAAGGAAAACACGCTGGCAGACAACCTAAGCAGAAATATGACAGATCCACACGAATGGAAGTTGCATCCTCAAGGTTTTACAGAGAATTCAAGCATGGGGAAGGCCAGACATAGATCTCTTTGCCTCCCACGAAAATCACCAATTGACAAAATTCTGCTCAAGGATTTTTCATCCAAAGGCCTGGAGAGTGGACGCTCTCTCTTTCAGTTGGACATCAATGACAGTTGATGCCTTCCTACCTCTTCCTCTGCTGCCCAAAGTTCTATTAAAAACTAGAGCAGACAGACCAAAGATGATTCTCATTGCTCCAGAGTGGCCAAGACAACACTGGTACCCACTCCTGAGGAGCCTGACGCATTCCCCACCATGGACCCTGCCTCTAATGCCTCTTCTTCTGACTCAGCACAGCTTCAAAACTCTTCACAGTCAGCTAAAAACACTCAATCTAGCCGCATGGAAGATTCCTTAGCATCACAACAGACCCTACTCTCCAAGGAGGTGCAGGATGTCATTTTGGAGGCCAGAAGGCCGTCTACTAGAAAAGCTTACTCCGCAAAATGGAAACAGTTTTGTGTCTGGAATGAGAAAAAGTGCCAGGATCCTGGAAAGCTGAATTTACCTCAAATATTACAGTATCTAGCTGAGCTGCTAAGCAGTGGACTTTCTTTCTCCTCCATCAAAATCTATGCCTCAGCCATTTCTGCAGAATACAACACTGATCCACCCTTATTCTCTCACCCCCTCTTAAGACAGTTCCTTAGAGGGGCTAAGAATCTAAAACCCCCAAGGAAATGACCAATACCTGCTTGGGATCTCAATTTCATTCTAGAAAAGCTGACCTTGCCTCCTTTTGAGCCAGCTGCCTCATCAGATTTGCAATATTTGTCCTGGAAAACAGCTTTCCTTCTGGCTATTACCTCAGCTCGTAGGGTACCGGAAATTCAAGCTCTCATGGCTGTGCAGCCTTTCATCATCTTCCATCAGGACAGAGTTTCCTTACGAACCAAACCGTCCATTATGCCAAAAGTGGTATCCAGGGTAGCTTTGAATCAGGCTATACACTTACTTACCTTTTTTCCTAATCCTCAAAACAAAGGGGAGAGATTACTACATTCCTTGGACATCCACAGACAACTGCGTTATTATTTGGACAGAACAAAGCCTTTCAGAAAATCAGAACAGCTCTTTGCGTCTTATGCTATAGGAGCTCAAGGAAAGCCAGTTTCCAAACAAACCATCTCAAAATGGATAGCCCACTGGATACGCTTTTGCTATTCTTTTCATGGCAAAACTGTACCTACAGGCATCAGATCTCACTCCACAAGGGCCACGGCTACCTCTGCAGCTTTTCTCAGAGGAGTTCCTACCAAAGATATTTTTGAAGCAGCCACTTGGAGTTCTGTGCATACCTTCTCCAAGCACTACCACCTTCCATTATACTCCAAATCTAGAGCGGGCTTTGCCACTGCAGTCTTGCAGGGCATTCTGGCTCCTCCTATTTCCACCTAGTGCCTACCACCCCTTTCTTAGCTTTGGGATTCTACCCATCTGTTATGACTGCAGCTGTATGCACGATGAACATAGTACAGTTTTGTACCTACCATAAATGTAGATGTTAGAGTGCTAATACAGCTGCAGTCCAGGTTTCCCTCCCTCCTTCCCCTCTTGGGACAGGCCTATTGGCTAACACCTCCTCATGCTACCTGATTGGGGTATTCATTCTTGATGTATTTGCTTGCACTACTGTATTTTGATTATATTGCATTGCTTTATCACACAAATGTATGTATTGCCTTCCTTCTGGGGGCACCTGACATCTGGGGCAAGAAAAACTGAAGAAAATGGCGTTTGCTGGTTATTTTATACCCCTGGCGCACTGACGTCAGGGAAGAAGCGATGACAACCGACGCCGGACCTAGACTTTGGAATTCGACCGACCGAGGACCCGCCTGACGGCAGGAGAACCCATCTGTTATGATTGCAGCTGTATTAGCACTCGAACATCTACATTTATGGTAGGTACAAAACTGTACTTTATGACTGCAGCTGTATGAGCACCCGAACATCTACATTTATGGTAGGTACAAAACTGTACTTTCTGGTGCATCCACAAATGTTGACCATAGACTTAACTCTGTGCATGATAGGGCTTTAATTCCTC